>NC_086444.1:1139691625-1139936625 GCF_028390025.1 Pseudophryne corroboree
CCTGCAGTAGCACTGTTTATACACATAATAGCCCCTGTAGTAGCGCCGTTTATACACATAATAGCCCCTGTAGTAGCGCCGTTTATACACATAGTAGCACCGTAGTAGCACCCCTTACATGTATAATAGCACCATAGTAGCACCGCTTATACACATAATAGCCCCTGTAATAGCACCACTTATACACTTAATAGCCCCTGTAGTAGCGCCGTTTATACACATAATAGCCTCTGTAGTAGCACCGGTTTTACACATATTACCCCATGTAGTAGCGTCGGTTATACACATTATAGCCCCGTAGTAGCGCCGCTTATACACATAATAGCACCGTAGTAGCACCGCTAATACACATAATAGCGCCACGCCACGGGGGGTGGGGTGTTCAAAATTTCTCGCTCACGGTGCTAGTAGGCCTGGAGCCGGCCCTGTCTGTGATTCCTAATTTTCAGTTTTACCTGTTAACGCAAAGTAATATATTCTGCTACTGTATGTTTAGCAAGGCCACTGTTCATGCCATTTGCGAAAACTTTCATGTTTTGTGGTCAGTTTTTCTAACAAATTCTTCCTTCAGTGAAATGCAATTGGTTATTATTTTCCTGATGGCGCAAATAATGATGGCTCATTTTACACCTACTTCCATGTTAATCAGTTGCATACAATCCTGTCACATACTGTGCTTTAGGATTGCTAAACCTATAAGTATACATTTTTCACTTTACCATCTTTGTATATAAATATTCATGCCAGTTTCCCACATAAAATGTTCTCTGGTCCTTTGAGAAATCTTTGTAAATATATAAGAGTATATCATTATACCTCCTGCAATCCGCACAAAGCAGCAATCTAATCTGGTAAATTAGAGGAAAGGTTGTATGTAAGAAGTTAAAAAGTAAACTGCTGATAAGAGGTGGGTTGGGCGGCTGGAAGTAATAACATTGGATCTCAGTGGAGAATATTTTCTTATGCAGAGTAAGTCATTTTCAGTTTTCTAAGAACACATTTCTAAATTAATTACATAAACTGCAAAGCCTTTCTAAGAATTTCAGCTCATTTTAATGGGGTGCGTTAAGCATCCCGGCGGTCGTGATTCTGGCGTTCATGTGACCAACACCGGAATCCCGACACTACTTGGAAGACCGGAGTCGGAACACTGACTGCCGACATCCCGAAGTTAAGTATCGGGGGTTCCTGTTCGGGTTAGGGCACATTTTAGGGATAGGCAGGGAGGGGGTTGGTTAGCCGTAGTTGACACCCCCAGAGGGTTAGGGTAGGGGAGGGGAGGAATGCTTCCCTTGTCCAGTGTCGAGATACCGCTATCGGTCATGTGACTGCCGGCATCCCGGCCATCGTGATTATATACCAAACCTGTTCCAATAACATATGCTTTTTATTAATGTTCATGAAACCTGCTAGTTATAATTATTTGCAATCTGTAAGTGTTATTGATAAATATCTGTTTGAATACTGTCTGATCACAGTATTCAGTCACAATGGCCCTCATTCCGAGTTGTTCGCTCGCTAGCTGCTTTTAGCAGCATTGCACACGCTAGGCCGCCGCCCTCTGGGAGTGTATCTTAGCATAGCAGAATAGCGAATGAAAGATTAGCAGAACTGCTACTAAATAATTCTTTGCAGTTTCTGAGTAGCTCCAGACCTACTCCTAGACTGCGATCACCTCAGTCTGTTCAGTTCCTGGTTTGACGTCACAAACACGCCCTGCGTTCAGCCAGCCACTCCCCCTTTTCTCAAGACACTCCCGCGGTTTCCCCTGACACGCCTGCGTTTTTTTAGCATACTCCCGGAAAATGCTCAGTTATCTCCCAGAAACGCCCCTTTCCTGTCAATCATTCACCGATTAGCAGTGCGACTGAAAAGCGCCGCAGGATCCACAGCAAATCTGCTAAGTTTTTAGTTAAATAACTAAGCGCATGCGCAATTAGCAACAAATCGCAGTATAGCGAAAATCGGCAACGAGCGAACAACTCTGAATGAGGGCTAATGTCGGGAGCAGAGATGTAATTAGAGAGGAGGTTGTGGCCCATGTGCAGTCTCCATCCGGGCCCACTCCTCTCTAGCTGGCGGCACAAGAGACAGCCTTATGCCTGAGTCTACTGTACGTTAACTATATCAACATGGCTAAAATGTTGACACCTGCAAAATGTTGACAGAACACCAACATCGGAAAAGTCGACATTGTTATGTCGACATATAAATGCCAACATTGTCATAATGTCTACATTTCCAGGAGGATTTTTAGCTTTAGGGTTAATGTTAGGGTTTAGGAAAGATTTGGAACAAACTAATATGTTAATGACAAACATACTAACATTGTTGATAATGTTGGAGAAATGTGTGTAAAGGCTTGGGGATGTAGCAGTGTTTCGGTACACACCAAAAGGTGCCTTACAACTAACAGCAGCCCAGTTACTTAACCAGTTAAAGATAAAGCAGGTACAGCTGTTCTCACTGTTATACACACTGGTAGATGGAGCAGAGCTTGAGTAGAGCGGGGTGTCACACAGAACACCGATGAGTGCATAAAGGTACCAGGTAATGGTGCAGGATGCTGGTACAGCACACGTTCTCCGTTCTCCTACAAAGCACACGTTCTCCTACACAGCACACGTTCTCCATTCTGATACACAGCACACGTCCTCCGTTCTCCTACACAGCACACGTCCTCCGTTCTCCTACACAGCACACGTCCTCCGTTCTCCTACACAGCACACGTCCTCCGTTCTTCTACACAGCACACGTCCTCCGTTCTCCTACACAGCACACGTCCTCCGTTCTCCTACACAGCACACGTCCTCCGTTCTCCTACACAGCACACGTCCTCCGTTCTCCTACACAGCACACGTCCTCCGTTCTCCTACACAGCACACGTCCTCCGTTCTCCTACACAGCACACGTCCTCCGTTCTCCTACACAGCACTAGAGATGAGCGGGTTCGGTTCCTCGGAATCCGAACCCCCCCGAACTTCAGCCTTTTTACACGGGTCCGAGGCAGACTCGGATCTTCCCGCCTTGCTCGGCTAACCCGAGCGCGCCCGAACATCATCATCCCGCTGTCGGATTCTCGCGAGGCTCGTATTCTATCGCGAGACTCGGATTCTATATAAGGAGCCGCGCGTCGCCGCCATTTTCACACGTGCATTGAGATTGATAGGGAGAGGACGTGGCTGGCGTCCTCTCCGTTAGTAGATAGAGACACTTGAGTTGATTACTTAGTAATTTTGGGGAGCATTAGGAGTACTCAGAGTGCAGAGTTTTGCTGATAGTTAGTTACTAGTGACTGACCAGTTTATTATTTAATATAATCCGTTCTCTGCCTGAAAAAAAACGATACACAGTCACATACCATATCTGTGCTCAGCCTCAGTGTGCTGCATGATAATATCATCTATGTATATCTGACTGTGCTGAGTGCTCACTGCTCACACAGCTGAATTGTGGGGGAGACTGGGGTGCAGTTATAGCAGGAGTACAGTGCACACTTTTGCTGCCAGTGTGACTGACCAGTGACCACCAGTATATTGTCTGCCTGAAAAAGTTAAACACTCCTGTGGTGGTTTTTTTATTTATTCTATAAACGCATTCTGCTGACAGTGTCCAGCAGGTCCGTCATTCATTATATTATATAAATATTTACCTGCAGTAGTGTTAAATTTTTTTTGTTCATCTCTATCATCTTTATCATCTCTATATTAGCAGACGCAGTACGGTAGTCCACGGCTGTGGCTACCTCTGTGTCGTCAGTGCTCGTCCATAATTGTATACCTACCTGTGGTGGGTTTTTTTTTTTCTATCTTCTTCATACTAGTAGTTTAGGAGTCTGCTGACAGTGTCCAGCAGGTCCGTCATTATATTATATATACTTGCAGTAGTGATATATATATATATATATTTTATATCATTATCATCTCTATACTAGCAGACGCAGTACGGTAGTCCACGGCTGTGGCTACCTCTGTGTCGTCAGTGCTCGTCCATAATTGTATACCTACCTGTGGTGGGGTTTTTTTTTTCTATCTTCTTCATACTAGTAGTTTAGGAGTCTGCTGACAGTGTCCAGCAGGTCCGTCATTATATTATATATACCTGCAGTAGTGATATATATATATTTTTTATATCATTATCATCTCTATACTAGCAGACGCAGTACGGTAGTCCACGGCTGTGGCTACCTCTGTGTCGTCAGTGCTCGTCAATAATTGTATACCTACCTGTGGTGGGGTTTTTTTTCTATCTTCTTCATACTAGTAGTTTAGGAGTCTGCTGACAGTGTCCAGCAGGTCCGTCATTATATTATATATACCTGCAGTAGTGATATATATATATTTTTTATATCATTATCATCTCTATACTAGCAGACGCAGTACGGTAGTCCACGGCTGTAGCTACCTCTGTGTCGTCAGTCACTCGTCATCCATAAGTATACTAGTATCCATCCATCTCCATTGTTTACCTGAGGTGCCTTTTAGTTGTGCCTATTAAAATATGGAGAACAAAAATGTTGAGGTTCCAAAAATAGGGAAAGATCAAGATCCACTTCCACCTCGTGCTGAAGCTGCTGCCACTAGTCATGGCCGAGACGATGAAATTCCATCAACGTCGTCTGCCAAGGCCGATGCCCAATGTCATAGTACAGAGCATGTAAAATCCAAAACACAAAATATCAGTAAAAAAAGGACTAAAAAATCTAAAATAAAATCGTCGGAGGAGAAGCGTAAACTTGCCAATATGCCATTTACCACACGGAGTGGCAAGGAACGGCTGAGGCCCTGGCCTATGTTCATGGCTAGTGGTTCAGCTTCACATGAGGATGGAAGCACTCAGCTTCTCGCTAGAAAAATGAAAAGACTTAAGCTGGCAAAAGCACAGCAAAGAACTGTGCGTTCTTCGAAATCACAAATCCACAAGGAGAGTCCAATTGTGTCGGTTGCGATGCCTGACCTTCCCAACACTGGACGTGAAGAGCATGCACCTTCCACCATTTGCACGCCCCCTGCAAGTGCTGGAAGGAGCACCCGCAGTCCAGTTCCTGATAGTCAGATTGAAGATGTCAGTGTTGAAGTACACCAGGATGAGGAGGATATGGGTGTTGCTGGCGCTGGGGAGGAAATTGACAAGGAGGATTCTGATGGTGAGGTGGTTTGTTTAAGTCAGGCACCCGGGGAGACACCTGTTGTCCGTGGGAGGAATATGGCCATTGACATGCCTGGTGAAAATACCAAAAAAATCAGCTCTTCGGTGTGGAAGTATTTCAACAGAAATGCGGACAACAGGTGTCAAGCCGTGTGTTGCCTTTGTCAAGCTGTAATAAGTAGGGGTAAGGACGTTAACCACCTCGGAACATCCTCCCTTATACGTCACCTGCAGCGCATTCATCATAAGTCAGTGACAAGTTCAAAAACTTTGGGCGACAGCGGAAGCAGTCCACTGACCAGTAAATCCCTTCCTCTTGTAACCAAGCTCACGCAAACCACCCCACCAACTCCCTCAGTGTCAATTTCCTCCTTCCCCAGGAATGCCAATAGTCCTGCAGGCCATGTCACTGGCAATTATGACGAGTCCTCTCCTGCCTGGGATTCCTCCGATGCATCCTTGCGTGTAACGCCTACTGCTGCTGGCGCTGCTGTTGTTGCTGCTGGGAGTCGATGGTCATCCCAGAGGGGAAGTCGTAAGACCACTTTTACTACTTCCACCAAGCAATTGACTGTCCAACAGTCCTTTGCGAGGAAGATGAAATATCACAGCAGTCATCCTGCTGCAAAGCGGATAACTGAGGCCTTGGCATCCTGGGCGGTGAGAAACGTGGTTCCGGTATCCATCATTACTGCAGAGCCAACTATAGACTTGATTGAGGTACTGTGTCCCCGGTACCAAATACCATCTAGGTTCCATTTCTCTAGGCAGGCGATACCGAAAATGTACACAGACCTCAGAAAAAGACTCACCAGTGTCCTAAAAAATGCAGTTGTACCCAATGTCCACTTAACCACGGACATGTGGACAAGTGGAGCAGGGCAGACTCAGGACTATATGACTGTGACAGCCCACTGGGTAGATGTATTGACTCCCGCCGCAAGAACAGCAGCGGCGGCACCAGTAGCAGCATCTCGCAAACGCCAACTCTTTCCTAGGCAGGCTGCGCTTTGTATCACCGCTTTCCAGAATACGCACACAGCTAAAAACCTCTTACAGCAACTGAGGAAGATCATCGCAGAATGGCTTACCCCAATTGGACTCTCCTGTGGATTTGTGGCATCGGACAACGCCAGCAATATTGTGTGTGCATTAAATATGGGCAAATTCCAGCACGTCCCATGTTTTGCACATACCTTGAATTTGGTGGTGCAGAATTATTTAAAAAACGAGAGGGGCGTGCAAGAGATGCTGTCGGTGGCCAGAAGAATTGCGGCACACTTTCGGCGTACAGGCACCACGTACAGAAGACTGGAGCAACACCAAAAACGCCTGAACCTGCCCTGCCATCATCTGAAGCAAGAAGTGGTAACGAGGTGGAATTCAACCCTCTATATGCTTCAGAGGTTGGAGGAGCAGCAAAAGGCCATTCAAGCCTATACAACTGACCACGATATAGGAGGTGGAATGCACCTGTCTCAAGCGCAGTGGAGAATGATTTCAACGTTGTGCAAGGTTCTGCAACCTTTTGAACTTGCCACACGTGAAGTCAGTTCAGACACTGCCAGCCTGAGTCAGGTCATTCCCCTCATCAGGCTTTTGCAGAAGAAGCTGGAGACATTGAAGGAGGAGCTAACACTGAGCGATTCCGCTAGGCATGTGGGACTTGTGGATGGAGCCCTTAATTCGCTTAACAAGGATTCACGGGTGGTCAATCTGTTGAAATCAGAGCACTACATTTTGGCCACCGTGCTCGATCCTAGATTTAAAACCTACGTTGTATCTCTCTTTCCGGCAGACACAAGTCTGCAGGGGTTCAAAGAACTGCTGGTGAGAAAATTGTCAAGTCAAGCGGAACGCCACCTGTCAACATCTCCTCCTTCACATTCTCCCGCAACTGGGGGTGCGAGGAAAAGGCTACGAATTCCGAGCCCACCCGCTGGCGGTGATGCAGGGCAGTCTGGAGCGACTGCTGATGCTGACATCTGGTCCGGACTGAAGGACCTGACAACGATTACGGACATGTCGTCTACTGGCACTGCATATGATTCTCTCTCCATTGAAAGAATGGTGGAGGATTATATGAGTGACCGCATCCAAGTAGGCACGTCAGACAGTCCGTACGTAAACTGGCTTTATTCTACCTAAGTTGCCCTCCCACAAGTGTGTACTACGAAAGAGTGTTTAGTGCCGCCGCTCACCTTGTCAGCAATCGGCGTACGAGGTCACTTCCAGAAAATGTGGAGAAGATGATGTTCATTAAAATGAATTATAATCAATTCCTCCATGGAGACATTCACCAGCAGCAATTGCCTCCACAAAGTACACAAGGAGCTGTGATGGTGGATTCCAGTGGGGACGAATTGATAATCTGTGAGGAGGGGGATGTACACGGTGATGAATCGGAGGATGATGATGAGGTGGACATCTTGCCTCTGTAGAGCCAGTTTGTGCAAAGAGAGATTAATTGCTTCTTTTTTGGTGGGGGTCCAAACCAACCCATCATTTCAGTCACAGTCGTGTGGCAGACCCTGTCACTGAAATGATGGGTTGGTTAAAGTGTGCATGTCCTGTTTATACAACATAAGGGTGGGTGGGAGGGCCCAAGGACAATTCCATCTTGCACCTCTTTTTTCTTTCATTTTTCTTTGCGTCATGTGCTGTTTGGGGAGTGTTTTTTGGAAGGGCCATCCTGCGTGACACTGCAGTGCCACTCCTAGATGGGCCAGGTATTTGTGTCGGCCACTTGGGTCGCTGAGCTTACTCACACAGCTACCTCATTGCGCCTCTTTTTTTCTTTGCATCATGTGCTGTTTGGGGAGTGTTTTTTTGGAAGGGCCATCCTGCGTGACACTGCAGTGCCACTCCTAGATGGGCCAGGTGTTTGTGTCGGCCACTAGGGTCGCTGAGCTTAGTCACACAGCTACCTCATTGCGCCTCTTTTTTTTCTTCTTTGCGTCGTGTGCTGTTTGGGGAGTATTTTTTGGAAGGGCCATCCGGCCTGACACTGCAGTGCCACTCCTAGATGGGCCAGGTGTTTGTGTCGGCCACTAGGGTCGCTTAGCTTACTCACACAGCTACCTCATTGCGCCTCTTTTTTTCTTTGCGTCATGTGCTGTTTGGGGAGTGTTTTTTGGAAGGGCCATCCTGCGTGACACTGCAGGGCCACTCCTAGATGGGCCAGGTGTTTGTGTCGGCCACTAGGGTCGCTGAGCTTAGTCACACAGCTACCTCATTGCGCCTCTTTTTTTCTTTGCGTCATGTGCTGTTTGGGGAGTGTTTTTTGGAAGGGCCATCCTGCGTGACACTGCAGTGCCACTCCTAGATGGGCCAGGTGTTTGTGTCGGCCACTTGGGTCGCTGAGCTTAGTCATCCAGCGACCTTGGTGCAAATTTTAGGACTAAAAATAATATTGTGAGGTGTGAGGTGTTCAGAATAGACTGAAAATGAGTGGAAATTATGGTTATTGAGGTTAATAATACTTTGGGATCAAAATGACCCCCAAATTCTATGATTCAAGCTGTTTTTTAGGGTTTTTTGAAAATAACACCCGAATCCAAAACACACCCGAATCCGACAAAAAAAATTCGGTGAGGTTTTGCCAAAACGCGTTCGAACCCAAAACACGGCCACGGAACCGAACCCAAAACCAAAACACAAAACCCGGAAAATTTCCGGTGCACATCTCTACACAGCACACGTCCTCCGTTCTCCTACACAGCACACATCCTCCGTTCTCCTACACAGCACACGTCCTCCGTTCTCCTACACAGCACACGTCCTCCATTCTCCTACACAGCACACGTCCTCCAAATTCCTACACAGCATACGTCCTCCATTCTCCTACACGGCACGTGTCCTCCATTTTCCTACACAGCACGCGTTCTCCTTTCTCCTACACAGCACACGTTCTCCTTTCTCCTACACAGCACACGTCCTCCATTTTCCTACACAGCACACTTCCCCATTCTCCTACACAGCACGTGTCCTCCATTCTCCTACACAGCAAACGTTCTCCATTTTCCCACACAGCACGTGTCCTCCTTTCTCCCACACAGCACACGTCCTCCATTCTCCTACACAGCACCTGTCCTCCATTCTCCTACACAGCACGTGTCCTCCATTCTCCTACACGGCACGCGTCCTCCATTCTCCTACACGGCACGCGTCCTCCATTCTCCTACACGGCACGCGTCCTCCATTCTCCTACACGGCACGTGTCCTCCATTCTCCTACACGGCACGTGTCCTCCATTCTCCTACACGGCACGTGTCCTCCATTCTCCTACACGGCACGTGTCCTCCATTCTCCTACACGGCACGTGTCCTCCATTCTCCCACATGGCACGTGTCCTCCATTCTTATACACAGCAAATGCATACATTCACCAATAGTTATTAGAAGCAATGTGTTACAATATTTTCCAAACAGTTCAAGGATGTTGGTAAGTGATCACTAAATACCCTCAATTTCCTCAGGTAATTATTTAGTTTCCATCTGTAGAATTATGGTTAACACATTTAGGTGCCGATTTATTACCATCCGCATTATTGATGACATTGCATGGCTGTATCAATAATCGCATGCTGGGGAAAACTTGCGAGAAAGCTCTGTCCATGCGATGACACTCCGCAGCACTATCAGGGTATTCCTCATTAAAAATACCCAGAGTGTATGCTGCGCATGCGCCGCCGTCCGACATTGCTGATGCTACCACCGCCGCCGGCACCCCCTTACCTATTGCAATGACCCCCCACCTCACGCCGCGAACCCCCTCACTGCTGATCATACTTACCAGCGGTGGTCAGTGCTCCAGTGCGCGGTTTCTGGTCCTCGGGGCTCCCTGCTGCTTTGACCTCCGATGCTGTAAAGTGAGCTGTCACTTTGCAGCATCAATATACTGCACTGGGAGTCACAGGAGCAGCAGGGAGTCCCGATGACTGGCAGCCCGCACTGGAGCACCGATCACCGGATCCTGGGTAAGTGAATATGATTTTTTTTTTAACACAATGATCAGCTTGTGTTTGTCTATCAGACACACATAGCTGATCGCACTGGCTGCCTCCTCGCTCAGCGTTCTCTGCCTAGGATTAAGGATTCACGAAAAACTGCTTTTAAAAGCCCTTTAATACATTCAGGTTAAACTAAAATATTGTGAAAAGGCTGTGAAATCACTATTTTTTCACATTATTTTAGTAAAAAAAGTAATAAATATGCCCCATAATCTGAGAACATGAACAAAAACAAATGACTCAAACTTGATTAATCGGGATCGGTATGAAATACCTACAATCAAAATCCCGACGGTCGAAATCCCGACAGCAATTGACTGACAGTCAAAATCCCGACAAGGTCAAAATCCCGACATGGACAAAATACAGACATTTAAAATACCGACAAGATCAAAATACAGACATGTAAAATGTCGACAAGTCAAAATGCCGACATGATGTTTCCAGTGTTTTTGGTTGTATATGTCGACATAGGTCGACATGGACACCATATAAGTGTACCGTGCCCCCTTGCATGGCTCGCTGCGCTCGGCACACTATTATATTTCCCCTCCAGGTCCACTGGGATGGTAAAATATGAACAAGTCGGTTTCAATGAAAAAATTATGAAAAACTCATGTTGGCATTTTGACCTGTCGACATTTTACATGTCGGTGTTTTGACCTTGTTGGTATTTTAAATGTCGCTATTTTGACCATGTCGGGATTTTGACCTTGTTAGGATTTTGACAGTCGGTCAATTGCTGTCGGTATTTTGATTGTCGGTAAATTGACTGCATCCCGATTAATCAGAGTATAAATTATTTCTTTGGTCAAATTCTGTAGCAAATAAGGAGCAAACAAGGTAAAACCTCATGTCATCAGAGAATTCCGTGTGTCAGATGGTAAACGGACAACTTGAAAATTGCAAATTAAAAGATGCACATAAATTTTATTGTGGGAAGAGGTTTCAAATTATGTTGATTAAGAAAGAATGTTTTTAAGTTGTAATCAGTGGAATAGCAATCACAGAGAAAGTGTATTTCGTACATCTGAAACAAACAAGCTGTAAACTTTTCTTTACTCATTAAAGCGGCAACTAAACTCAAAAGTAACATTTCTAGGATCTGCTATTTCATCTTGTCACTGATTACTACTCATCACAGGAATTTACTAAACAATCAGTTGTCCTGTGATTATTGGTGATCAGCAAAGGTCACGACTACTTCATTTTTTTCCCTGTGAAGTGGTAGGGTCGAGGAAAAACAGAGTATCCTGGAGTGATACAGACCTTCTGCAGTTACAATTCTGTCTCTCTTCACAGAGACACAGGGGTAAATTTACTAAGCTCCCGATTTTGACCGAGATGCCATTTTTTCATCAAAGTGTCATCTCGGTAATTTACTAAACTCAAATCACGGCAGTGATGTAGGCATTCGTAATATTTTGGAAGTTCAAGGTAAAAATCACGAATGAATACACCATCGGTCAAAATACGCCTGTTTAGATATGAATCTCGGTCATTTACTAACCATTCGTAATTGTAATATCTGCCGTGAAAATGCATTTGCGGCCATGAAAAAATACAATTCGTAAAAAAGTCCTAAAAAAAACCGCGGCTGCTTTTGAAAAGCGTGTTTACATGTGTACTCAATTATCCATTACTCACACCTGAATGTTTGGCCCTATAAAAGTGTTCCAGGCACATTTTGAAATTCTCTCACTCTGAAATGGCGGCTGTGGTGTGTGCCAATGAATTTATGTTTGCTGTGGGATACCTTAGACTGCTCCATGAGGCTTCCAGAAATCAGGCCCAGGTAAGTGAACATGGTCAGCAGGTTGTCCAGGTGCCGCGGAGGCTGCGCCAGCCTCGTTTTTTTAGAGGTCGTTTAAACTTAAACGCATTGTCCGATGATAGGGTCATACAGATGTTCCGCCTAAATAGAACCAACATTTTCCGCCTGTATGACCTTGTCAAACTGGGCCTAGACCCTGAGACAGCACGCTCTCGCTCTGTCTCAGGCCTACACAAACTCCTGGCTGTGTTACACTTTATGGCTACTGGGAGCTTCCAGGCTGTGGCAGGCGACGTGATTGGTATCTCACAGCCCACCTTTTCAAGATATTTGAATCAGGTGAGTCAAAAAATACATAGCCGGTTATGTCTAAGTGTTGCTTCTGTAAGTACAAACAACACAGTATTGTATAGAATACCTAACATGACACTCACCTTAGCTTGTTTAATGTCCACTCAGGTTTTGGATGTCTTGGATCCACATATTAATGCCTCAATCTGCTTCCCTACCCAGGAGTCGGAGTGGCGTGCTGTCAAGGTAGCTTTCTATGAGCTTGCTGGCATGCCCAATGTGCTGGGGGCCATAGATTGCACACACGTTCAGCTGAGATCACCTAGGGGCCGCCAATACATATATACGAATAGACATCTGGCCCAATCAACTAATGTCCAGGCGGTCTGTGATGCAAACTTTAAAATTATGAGTGTTGTTGCAGGTTACCCTGGTGGCTGCCATGACTCCTTCATCCTCAGTCAGTCATCGCTCTTCGATAAATTTGAGGACGGACAAATGCCTGATGGCTGGCTGTTGGGTATGTTTAAAATGTTTTGTGTGTATGTCTTTTAACCACAAACTCGAGTTTTGACTAGGGGAATGAATAATCTAACACATGTACTAATGTTGACTATATCTGTTTTTCAGGTGATGGGGGTTACGGCTGCTACTCTTGGCTCCTTACTCCATTGTCCCAAACTGATTCTCCTGCTGAACACAGTTACAATCATGCACATAAGGCTACGCGGAATGTGATAGAAAGATGTTTTGGTGTGCTGAAGTCACGGTTTCGGTGTCTGGATAAATCTGCAGGCCTTTTGTTGTATAGTCCCTCAAAGGTGACTAGAATTGTGTTCTGCTGCTGTTTTCTCCATAATCTGTGTTTAAGTCAACATCTGGCACATGATGAGGGAGAAAGCAGTCAGCAAGCAGAGGAGTTAGAAACATCTGGTGACAGTGTGAGTACATATGTAGGGAGGCAGGTACGGCAAGAAGTGATCCAGCGGTATTTTTCTGGTAAGTTTTTGTAGGATGTAATTATCCTTGACTAAACACTTTGCAATACAATCAATTGTGTGTTTTGTTACTTACTGTTTGTTGTTTATAGTGGTGTGTACATTGTACTTAGTTTATGTTATCAATACATTTTCAGACATTACCCATTAAAAACATACATACATACATAGCAGCTTCTACAATGTTTGAGACGGACACAGGAAGTTGTGTGTTTGACAAAACTAAATTTTTATTGCGTTACTCAAATTTTTCAAAAGTCTTATTTTTTCCGCTTGTGTGTGCTGGGTGCTGTGCTTTGTGCTGGCTCACTGGCACGTGCTCGGGAGGAACGCCAAACAGGGGAGGTTACTGGCGTTTGGATAGGGGTCGTGGTTCCAGAGCTGGAGGTCACTTGTTGAGCTGCCATCAATGTTATGTTGTTGCTCAAATTATTTATGCTTGCATTCAGTTGTGTGTTGGTTGCAGTGTGGCTGGCTACAATCCGGGATAAAGACTCATTCACAACCTGGTTGTGCTGTATTAGTTGTACGAGTGTTTGTTGGTGGCGCTGTTGCTCATCAATGATGCGCGTTAAATGAGCCAGCATTTGGTTGTTGTCTGCCCGTATTTGCTCCATCGATGTTGCGATTCGGCCTACTTGGACAATCAGTCTGCCCGAGTTGCGACTAATGCGCGGTAGATGATGGGGCAGACTGGCAAGGTGTTGGGTATGTGCGGTCAGGCTGGCATTGCTTTGGGCCTGTTGGCTTGTCCAACTGGACCAAAAGTCATCTGGTATTTGTGGCTGGGGTGGAGCTTGTGCCAGTTGTGGACTCATGGAGGCTTGGGGGATATCCTGCAGCTGTATTGGCTGGCTCGGGTCAACAGGTGTTAGTTGCAGTGTGAAGGTTGCCTGTTGGTCTTGTCCCTGCTGGTCCACGTCGGCCATCAAGCTTGGCTCTGTATGGGGTGGCCAACATGCAATGTTTACTTTTCTAAAAATATATTTGCTAGTTCTAAACATTACTACATTCATAATACTCCATTTCTCAAGTTTTTAGAGTTGTTTTTCTTAACTTATAATTTGTTTGTTCTCAAAAAACATATATACCATCACAGGCGTGCACATAGACAGACTTGCGGAATCCTCACCTAACTACCTCCCCTCCACAGCATTACAGTGTTATGTCACCTCCCCTGTCCACGATATAGACTGCTTACCTGGATAGTCCAGAGGAGCGGAGCAAGTAAGCAGTCTACATACCGGACAGGGGAGGTGTGTGAACACTATAATGTTGTGGAGGGTGTTTTTGAAAAAAGTCATTTTTTTTTTTGTTTTAATTTTTATGTGCACGTGTGTGGTCAAAATATTTACAAATGTATGTTCTTTTTTAAAAATGATGTTGGCGATATCAACCACTAAGACATTGAAAAATTAAGCATTTGCACCTTTAACAATTGAAGACGTAACATCACATTGCTTGTTATGGCAAACATGTAATCTCAACTCCAACTCACAACATAGTAACTGTACTGTGTAGATTATTTGCTATGTGTTTAGTTTCTGTTTTGACTCACCAGATAACTGAGGTGATCGGGGCTCATCACTCTGTGGACTCGCCAATAGTGCCAGTGGTGGCTGGGGTGCACACTGCAGAAATGCGCCGCCTGGGTGGGGAAGATGGAGCCGCAGATTCCGTGCCAAGACGCCGTGTCTTACTTGGCCTCCTGGGTAAGTGCCCCGAGCCCTGTGATGGGCGCCTTAGAGGAGGTAGGCTTACAGAAGCAGAACCTATGAGAATATATAAACATTAATATTTTGTACTTCTATGTGTTTGCAGAATATGTGACTACAGTGAATTCTTACCTGCAATCCCAGCATCATCCTGAGTTGTCTGAGGCCTGTCTGGCCGGCTGGTCTGTCGGACTGTTGAAAAAGTGGCGAAAACATTATTACCATACTTTGTGTAAAAATTCTAACTGCAAAGCCTTAGTGTACTGTACCCATCTATTAGGTATTGTAAATTAAACTAATTTCTGCTTAAGATCTTCGTGCTTCCTTAATTTGTGGTGTATATCAAAATGTGCATGGTGTTGCACCAAATAAATCTGTTACATTTGAGAATTATGTGTCAGATATTGCATAGATTGAATACTTGCAAATTGAACCAAAATGTTTATTTGAATTTGTAGAAACCTTTTTTTTTTTCAAAAAAAAAAAAAAAATGCTATTAGATACAACACCGATGTCCAAGCAATATCTCATAATAATTATTGCAAATACACATACCAGCAGGCATTGCACCTGTTTTTGCCAATAAAAAATAAAAAGCTACAGCCAAGGCAAGATGGAAAATGCAGTTTCTAAACACAAACACACCTTAAGGGTGCATAGGCCTGCAATACATGACCAACAATTTTTGCATCCTTTAACCTTTAAAAAAAACAACATTATCATTTTGAGGACATTTTACAATATTTAACAAATATCCAACTCACCATCCTGCGTGGGTCGGTCCGAATCCCGGACATGAGTTGCAGACACCACTTCTGCAGGAATCAGTGCCCGCACAGGCTCCTCCCACTCCCGATAGGTTGCCCGGAAAGGGGGGCCACCTCCGGTTTTGCGGGCTGATTTTGCCTCTTTGGCCATCTTGGCCTTGACACGCCGCTTTATGTCATAGAACCTCTTGCGACACGTGTCCTCAGTCCGCCTCACCACACCCTCACTATTGACGGCAACTATTACTTGCCCCCACAGGACAGACTTCCTGCGGGAGGACACCTTGCCAGCATCCTGACCAAACAATTGGCGATGGTGCTTCATCAGCTCACGCACCAACGCCATGTTTTCAGCATAGCTGAACTTAATATTCCTGCCAGTCTTGGTAGTGGTGCGTGGCTGCGGAGCCACAACACCATCACTATCACTGGAGAATGCAGCAACAGGCACCCCCTCCTCCTCCTCCTCACTAACCTCCTCCCTCTCACTAACCCCCTCCACCTCACTAACAGCCTCCACCTCACTAACAGCCTCCACCTCACTACCAGCCTCCACCTCACTAACCTCCGCCACCACACTGACCTCTGAGTCTGACATGAGGACAAACGACACAAAACACAGAAAAATCAATACAAAAAACACACTCCTCCACTACTACTACTACTACACACCACACAGCCAACACACACGCTCACTCACTCACTCACAAACAATGACAAAAGACTATAAAAAAAAAACAAGGACAAAAAAGTTGACAAACTGTGAAAAAACAATACTACAAATATGACAAGACTACTTACACACACAGTACAGCACTCAACAATCACAAAACTCCTCTCCAAATCCACCAAAAACACCACCAAACTCACCAACTTCAAATACACCTTCCTCTCTCCTCTCCACTAGCTAAACCCACGAGGTGCGGTGTGTTTGGGGCGGTTTTATAGTAATATGCACAGACACTCCTCCTTCACGAATACAACCAATCACGGACGCGTGACAAAAACGAAACTTAGGACAAAAAACGCGGCCGCAATATCAAAATCACTGCCGTAACAGACATGTGACGCAGTCGTAAAAAAAACCCACAAACACGGCCGCAAAACAACAAAATCGGCCGCATTCTACAGCTGAAAACCACGAATGACATCGACATCGGAACAAAAGAAAAACCCGAATACGACAGCTTAGTAAATTAGTCGTAATCAATTCAAAAAGTTGCAGTTTTACACTTTCGATGTCATTCGTGATTGAACTTTGACCTGAAACGGGAAAATACGAATCTTAGTAAATTTACCCCACAGAATGTGACGGCAGATAAGAACCACTTGGCCCATCTAGTCTGCCCCTTTTTTACAATATTTTTACCTTAAACCTTATTTGACATTTTTTTCCTTTGTAAGTATATCCTTATGTTTATCCCATGGATGCTTAAATTGCTCTACTGTCTTAGCCCCTACCACCCCTGATAGGAGGCTATTCTACTTGTCCACTACCCTTTCTGTGAAGTCATTTTTCTGAAAATTTCACCTGAACCTGCCTCCCTCCAGTCTTAGTGCATGTCCTCTTGTTCTAGAGATGTGCACCGGAAATTTTTCGGGTTTTGTGTTTTGGTTTTGGATCCGGTTCCGCGGCCGTGTTTTGGATTCGGACGCGTTTTGGCAAAACCTCCTGAAATTTTTTGTCGGATTCGGGTGTTTTTTTTCAAAAACCCCTCAAAAACAGCTTAAATCATAGAATTTGGGGGTAATTTTGATCCTATAGTATTATTAACCTCAATAACCACAATTTCCACTCATTTCCAGTCTATTCTGAACACCTCACAATACTATTTTTAGTCCTAAAATGTGCACCGAGGTCGCTGGATGACTAAGCTAAGCGACCCAAGAGGGCGGCACAAACACCTGGCCCATCTAGGAGTGGCACTGCAGTGTCAGACACGATGGCACTTAAAAAAATTGGCCCCAAACAGCACATGATGCAAAGAAAAGAGAAAAAGAGGTGCACTGTGGTCGCTGGACGGCTAAGCTAAGCGACACAAACACCTCAATATCACAGGAATTATTCGTTCTAATCAGTGGTATTATTGGTCCAAATCACTGGAAGAAAATGACAAAATCACTGGAATTATTCGTTCTAATCAATGGGTATTATTGGTCCAAATCACTGGAAGAAAATGACAAAATCACTGGAATTATTCATTCTAATCAATGGTATTATTGGTCCAAATCACTGGAAGAAAATGACAAAATCACTGGAATTATTTGGCAAGATCACTGTAATTAATAATTATAAATCACTGATATTAATTGGTAAAATCTCGCTATCGCCTGCCTAGTGAAGTGGAATCTAGATGGGATTTTGTACCGGGGACACAATAACTTCATCAATTGTCTAAATTCCACTGCACTAATGGCGGAAAACGGGCACACGTCTAACAGCGCACTGATTATACTGATCACTGATGATACTACGGAGAACTGACACTGAGCAGCGAGAACAGCACTGGACTATTGTACTGTAGTATACTGGTCACCACAATGCAGCACTGACACTGAGCACAGATATTAAGCACTGATCAGGATACTAGAAGTGACACAGAGCTGCAAGATACAGCAATGGCCTACTGTACTGTACTACTATATACTGGTGGTCACCACAATGCTGCACTGTACTACTATATACTGGCCCCAACAATGCAGCAGATATTGAGCACTGATCAGGATACTAGAACTGAGTCTGACACGGAGCTGCAAGATACAGCAATGGCCTACTGTACTGTACTACTATAATATACTGGTGGTCACCACAATGCAGCACACTGAGCACAGAGATTACCAGGTGTATCTCACACATCGCTCAGTACAGATTATAGGATGTATAATCCCCAGGTGTATCTCACACATCGCTCAGTACAGTATACAGGGTGTATAATCACCAGGTGTATCACAAACGTTGCACAGTACAGTATAAAGGGTGTATAATCATCAGGTGTATCACACGCCGCACAGTACAGTATACAGGGTGTATAATCCCCAGGTGTATCTCACACATCGCTCAGTACAGATTACAGGATGTATAAAATCACCAGGTGTATAACATACGTCGCACAGTACAGTATACATACTGGTCACTACAATGCAGCAGATATTGAGCACTGATCAGGATACTAGAAGTGATACAGAGCTGCAAGATACAGCAATGGCCTACTGTACTGTACTATATGTATACTGCTGGTCATCAAAATGCTGCACTGTCCTACTATATACTGCTCACAACAATGCAGCACAGATATGGATAGTATACTTGACACAGCTGCAAGATACAGCAATGGCCTTCTGTACTGTACTACTGTATATGTATACTGCTGGTCACCAAAATGCTGCACTGTCCTACTATATACTGCTCACAATAATGCAGCACAGATATGGATAGTATACTTGACACAGAGCTGCAAGATACAGCAATGGCCTACTGTACTGTACTACTATAATTATATACTGGTGGTCCCCACAATGCAGCACACTGAGCACAGATATTTGCAGCACACTGAGCACAGATATGGAGCGTTTTCAGGCAGAGAATGTAGATATTTTCAGCACACTGAGCACAGATATTTTCAGCACACTGAGCACAGATATTTGAAGCATACTGAGCACAGATACGGCGCTTTTCAGGGAGAGAACGCAGCCACGTCCTCTCCGTTCAATCTCCAATGCACGAGTTAAAATGGCAGCGACGCGCGGCTCTTTATATAGAATACGAATCTCGCGAGAATCCGACAGCGAGATGATGACGTTCGGGAGCGTTCGGGTGAACCGAGCAAGGTGGGAAGATCCGAGGCTGCCTCGGAACCGTGTAAAATAGGTGAAGTTCGGGGGGGTTCGGATCTCGGAGAACCGAACCCGCTCATCTCTAGTTCTAATACATCTCTTAATTTGAAGAATGTTTCCCTCCTGGACTTTGTTCAAACCCTCTGATGTATTTGAAAGTTTATATCATGTTCCCCCTTTCCCTTCTATGCTCCAAACTATACATATTGAGATCTTTTTCAGTCGTTCCGGGTAAGATTTGTGATGTAGGCCATGCACCATTTTAGTTGCACTTCTTTGTACAGTCTCTAATTTATTAATATCCTTCTGAAGATATGGACTCTGTAACTGAACACAACATTCTAGATGAGGCCGTACCAATGACCTATACAGTGGCATTATTACTTCTTTCTTTCTGCTGCTGATTCCTTACCCTATGCAACCTAGCATCTGACTGGTATCCGGTCCTTAGGTCGACAGTACTTAGGTTGACACTTATTAGGTCGACCACTATTGGTCGACATGGATTATGTCAACATGGTCTATAGGTCGACATGGTCACTAAGTTGACATGGAAAAAGGTCGACGCGAGTTTTTTAAAATGTTTCATGTTTTGAGCTTTTTCATACTTTGCAATCCACGTAGACTACAACTGGGAACGGTAACCTGTGCCGAACGCAGTGGTAGCAGAGTGAGGTACCTTGCCCGAAGCATGGCGAGCAAAGTGAGCCATACGAGGGGACACGGTGCACTAATTGGGGTTCCCGGTCACTTTACGAAGAAAACGACAACAAAAAAACTTAAAAAACTAATGTCGACCTTTTTCCATGTCGACCTTTTCCACGTCGACCTAGTGACCAAGTCGAACTATTTCAGGTGTCGACTTAGCCACTGTCAACCAATAGTGGTTGACCTAGTTACTGTCTATGCTATGATCCACACCCCATCTGACTGGCCTGCCTCATTGCTTTATTAAATTGCTTACCTGCTTTTAAATCCCCTGAAATAGTGACTCCTAGATCCCTTTCCTCCTCAGTAGTTTCCAGTATAGTGCCATTAACACTATATTTAGCCTTTAGATTTTTGAGACCCAAGTGTATGATTTTGCATTTTTTGGCATTAAACTGTAATTGCCACTCTCTTGACCATTCCTCTAGTCTACCTAGATCCTCAATCATTTGTTTTACCCCTCCTGATGTATCAGGCATACTTTTCCTTTAATGCCATCTGCAATGTCACCAATAGAGATATTAAAAAGCACTGTCTCCAAGTACAGATCCCTGGGGTACTTCACTGGTAACATTCTGTGAATGCACTCCATTTACTACACCCCTTAAAGCTCTTATAGGGGCATATTCATCATGAAAAAATTGTGTAATGAGAATTTTTAGTTTTCAATTCTTATTGCATTCTCACACAATTTTCTCATGATTTATTATGCCAGCAGGAGAAAATTATCACTTCCAAAAAACTGACCTTTTTGAGCTTTTCGGAAAGTGATAACTTTCCCCTCTGCAGCAGCACCCCCCCACTTCCCCACCGGGACATCATTGAAGGTCACCAGCTGCAGAGTCCCCCACACCCCTGCTGGGCATCAATGCTGGTCTCCGGCTGGAGAGGCTCCCACACCCCAATGCTCTGCAGCCGCGCACCCCCCTTACCCTCACGACTATGTTATTGCCGGGGCTGTGTTAGTGCCGGCTGCGGCCACTCTCTTCGCAGCTGCTCCCCTTCCTCTGCCGGCTGCGGCAGCACTTATATGTCCTGCCCATTCACCCTTCTCTGCCGGTATGTGTCCTGGCCGCTCCCCCCTCTGCCGCAGGCACTTGTGTGTACCGGCCGCAGTCGCTTCCTCCCCTCCCCGCTGCCCGTACTTTTGTCCCGGCTGCTTCCTCCCCTCCCTGCCACCGGCACTGCTTCCTCCCCTCCCCACCAGCACCTTACTGATAGCGGGAGGGGAGCTAACACAGCGCAGCGGTCAGGGATCTGATAGATCCCGCTGCTGTACATGCAGTTACACAAGCTGCCAGCAGCTTGTTCACACGTTCGGGAAGTGGTTCACCATCCTCAGGATGATGAACAGTTTCCTTATCAAACTCCGAAAAAAATGCTTTTCCCTGGGGAATGTAGAAATTGTGACATTTAAAAGATGATGAATATGCCCCTTAGTATCCTTGGATGCATGTAACCCATCTGGCCCCATTGATTTACCCACTTTCAGCTTTGAGAGTTCTGTTAGGACCTTCTCCGCTGTAAATGTACTTGTTTCAGTTTCCTGAATATCCCTGCAACTTAACTGTGGCCCCTTCCCCTCTCTTCCAGTAGTGAATACTGAACAAAAATAATTAATAAGATGATCTGCTATGTAGAGATGAGCGGGTTCGGAACCGCCTGACTCGGAAACCAGAACGAGGCAAAACGTCATCATCCTGCTGTCGGATTCTCGCGGGGTTTGAATTCCATAAGGAGCCGCACGTCCCCGCCTTTTTCACTCCGGCATTGGAGAGTGTAGAGAGAGGACATGTCTCCGTTCTCTCAGTGTCCGTGTCTTGAGCTGTATTTGTCCAGTCACAGTGGTTGTGTCCTCTTGCTGCCGTATGTCCATTGCTGCTGTGTTGTGCTGTATCAGTTCAGTGGTGGTGTATTGTGCTGCATCAGTCCAGTAGTAGTGTCCTGTGCATCAGCCATCAGTCATTCCAGTGACCAGGCAGTCACAGTGGTATACTCTGCAGCCATATGTCCACTGCTGCCGTATAATAATAAATTATAATAGCAACAAGTCCCTTACAGTGTTGCTGTGTTGTCCTGCATCAGACCAGTGGTAGTGTCCTGTGCATCAGCCATCAGTCATTCCAGTGACCAGGCAGTCACAGTGGTATACTCTGCTGCCATATGTCCACTGCTGCCGTATAATAATAATAACAACAGGAACAAGTCCCTTACAGTGTTGCTGTTTTGTCCTGCATCAGACCAGTGGTAGTGTCCTGTGCATCAGTCATTCCAGTGACCAGGCAGTCACAGTGGTATACTCTGCTGCCATATGTCCACTGCTGCCGTATAATAATAATAATAACAACAACAACAACAACAACAAGACCCTTACAGTGTTGCTGTGTTGTCCTGCATCAGACCAGTCGTAGTGTCCTGTGCATCAGTCATTAGTCATTCCTGTGCCGCATATTGGGGGTTATTCCAAGTTGATCGCAGCAGGAATTTTGTTAGCAGTTGGGCAAAACCATGTGCACTGAGGGTGGGGGTGGGGGGGCAGATATAACATGTGCAGAGAGAGTTAGATTTGTGTGTGGTGTGTTCAATCTGCAATCTAAATTGCAGTGTAAAAATAAAGCAGCCAGTATTTACCCTGCACAGAAACAAAATAACTCACCCAAATCTAACTCTCTCTGCACATGTTATATCTGCCTCCCCTGCAGTGCACATGGTTTTGCCCAACTGCTAACAAAATTCCTACTGCGATCAACTTGGAATTAACCCCATTATGTTATATAACTCCAGAAAAATAATGGAGAACAAAAATGTGGAGGATAAAATAGGGAAAGATCAAGAACCACTTCCTCCTAGTGCTGAATCTGCTGCCACTTGCCATGACATAGACGATGAAATTCCATCGTCGTCGGCCAAGGCCGATGCCCAATGTGATAGTAGAGGGCATGTAAAATCCAAAAAGCCAAAGTTAAGTAAAAAGACCCAAAAAGAGAAATTTAAATCATCTGAGGAGAAACGTAAAGTTGCTAATATGCTATTTACGACACGGAGTGGCAAGGAACGACTAAGGCCCTGGCCTATGTTCATGACTCGTGGTTCAGCTTCACATGACGATGGAAGCCCTCAATCTCCATTTTGCCATTTAATTCCAGTGATTTGGATGTATAATTCCAGTGATTTTGCAGTATAATTCCAGTGATTTTGCAGTATAATTCCAGTGATTTTGCCATTTAATTCCAGTGATTTGGACGTATAAATCCAGTGATTTGGACATATAATTCCAGTGATTTTGCCATTTAATTTGAGTGATATGGACGTATAATTCCAGTGATTTTGCTATTTAATTCCAGTGATTTGGACGTATAATTCCAGTGATTTTGCAGTATAATTCCCGTGATTTGTATGTATAATTCCAGTGATTTGGACGTATAATTCCAGTGATTTTGCAGTATAATTCCAGTGGTTTGGACGTATAATTCCAGTGATTTGGACGTATAATTCCAGTGGTTTTGCCATTTAATTCCAGTGTTTTGGACGTATAATTCCAGTGATTTGGACGTATAAATCCAGTGATTTTGCCATTTAATTCCAGTGATTTTGCCATTTAATTCCAGTGATATGGACGTATAATTCCAGTGATTTGGATGTATAATTCCAGTGATTTTGCAGTATAATTCCAGTGATTTTGCAGTATAATTCCAGTGATTTGGATGTATAATTCCAGTGATTTGGACGTATAATTCCAGTGACTTTGCAGTAGAATTCCAGTGGTTTGGACGTATAATTCCAGTGATTTGGACGTATAATTCCAGTGATTTTGCCATTTAATTCCAGTGATTTGGACATATAACTCCAGTGATTTGGACGTATAAATCCAGTGATTTTGCCATTTAATTCCAGTGATTTTGCCATTTAATTCCAGTGATTTGGACGTATAATTCCAGTGATTTGAACGTATAATTCCAGTGATTTGCAGTATAATTCCAGTGATTTGGACATATAATTCCAGTGATTTGGACATATAATTCCTGTGATTTGGATGTATAATTCCAGTGATTTGGACATATAATTCCAGTTGGAATTGTTTGTGTCGCTTGTCTTAGTCATACAGCTACCTCATTGCACCTCTTCGACATCTTTGTATGAGGTGCTGTTTGGGGCCAAGTTTTTGAAAAGTGCCATCCTGTCTGACACTGCCGTATGAGTCCAGGGGTACTGCTGTATTAGTCCTGGGGTACTGCCGTATAAGTCCACCAATTGCAGATTTTTTTTGTAAAATGACAGGGGTGTGCTGGAGATGCTGTCAGTGGATCGAACAGTTGCGGCCCACTCTCCACATTCAGCCACTGCATGACACTACTAGATGGGCTAGGTGGTTGTGTCACTTAGCTTAGTCATACAGAACCTCGGTGCACCTTTTTTACTTCTTTGCATCATGTGCTGTTTGGGGCCTTTTTTTTATATCTGCCCTCCTGTCTGCCATTGCAGTGCCACTCCTAGATGGGCCAATTGTTTGTGTCGCTTGGCTTAGTCATACAGCTACCTCATTGCACCTCTTCTACATCTTTGTATGAGGTGCTGTTTGGAGCCTTTTTTTTGGGATATCTACCCTCCTGTCTGCCACTGCAGTGCCACTCCTAGGTGGACCAATTGTTTGTGTTGCTTGGTTTAATCGTATAGCTACCTCATTGCTCTTCTTCTACATCTTTGTATGAGGTGCTGTTAGGGGCCTAGTTTTTGAATAGTGCCCTCTTGTCTGACACTGCAGTGCCACTCCTAGATGGGCCAGGTGTTTGTGCCACATACTTGTGTTGCTTGGCTTAGTCATACAGCAGTCTAGGTGCACCTCTTTTTCTTCTTTGCATCATGTGCTGTTTGGGGCCTTTTTTTTTAATATCTGCCCTCCTGTCTGACACTGCAGTGCCACTCCTAGATGGGCCAGGTGTTTGTGCCGCACACTTGTGTCATTTAGCTTAGTTAAACAGCCACCTCGGTGCAACCTTTTGGCCTAAAAACTATACTGTGAGGTGTGAGGTATTCAGAATAGACTGGAAATGAGTGGAAATTAATGTTATTGAGGTTAATAATACCATAGAATCAAAATGACCCCCAAATTCTGTGCTTTTAGCTGTTTTTATGTTTTTTTTCCAAAAATCATTCAGATCCAAAACCAAAACCAAAACACGAAAAGGTGGTTTTGGCAAAACCAAGCCAAAACCAAAACACGAAAGTGGAATTAGAACCAAAACCAAAACACGAAAAGTGCCAGCCGCACATCTCTACTGCTATGACATTGTCTACCTCAACAAGACTCACAGTCTCTGTCTCTAGCCTAATTATGCCACCTTTTATTTTTCTCCTTTCGCTTATATACCTAAAAAAGTGTTACCTCCTTTGCCCACTGCCATTTTTTTCCTCAGCTTGTGCCTTTGCACATCTGATTACCTTCTTCTTCTCCTTCTGGCTAACAAGATATATCTCATTGTCTTCATTATTTTGTGTCTGCTTATATTTTTAAAAGCCATCTCTTTTGCTTTCACAATACTTGCTACTTATTTTGCAAACCACACTGGCTTCCTTTTGCTTGTATTTTTCCTAACCCATTTGATACAGAGATCTGTTGCCTTTAGTATTGCACATTTAAATTTTTCCCTTCCGTCCTGCACTCCTTCCAAATTCCTCCACTCTGCCAGAAAATCGCTCACACATTTCCCATGCCTACAAAATCAGCCTTCTTAAAATCTAAACCTTTGTTTCTGTGTGGGATGAGTCAGTCTCTGTTTTTATTCTGAACCATTCTACTTGATGATCACTGGTTCCCAGGTTTTCACCCACTTTTACTTCAGATATCCTGTCTCCATTTATAAGTATTAAGTCTAATATTGCGTCTTTCCGAGTAGGGTCCCTCACCAATTGATGGAGGGATGCTACCTGTAATGAATTCAAAATGTCCCTACTGGAACAAACAACTACCAGGAAGATTAAAGTCTCCCATGATTATTACCTCTCCTTTAATACCATTTCAGTGATATCCTGCAATAGGTTTTTGTCTAGTTCATCTTCCTGACCTGGTGCCCTGTATATCACCCCAATACAAAGAATCAACTTCTTCCCTGTTTCTATGGTCACCCAAAGGGCTTCAGTTTTTTCTTCAATACTTTGTATTAAGGTAGTATTTATGCTTTTTTTTTATATACATTGCTACCCCTCCTCCAATTGTTCCCATTCTGTCCTTCCTAAATAAAGTAAATCCCGGTATAGCTATGTCACAGTCATAATTTTACATAACCCTGTCATAGCCACAATATCTAGACCATCCCTTGTCATTATTGCAAATAGTTCTGGGATTTTATTTCCTAAGCTCCTAGCTTTTAGAGTTTTGTTTTTGCTTTTCCTGTTCCTAATTATGTTCATCTCTCTGCCTATGTTTATTTGGTTTTGATCTGAATTATCTTCTGTTGCTGTGGATATGCTTCCTATTCCCTTTGCCTGCAGAAACAATACCTCTGTGTTGGGGGAGCAGATTGCTTTATTCCTATTTGGTTCACTGCCCCCCTCTGCTAGTTTAGTTCTTGATGAAGCATCTAATCTGTTCAGTTAGTATTCTCTTTCCTTTTGAATATTGGTGCAGACCATCACTTTTGCATAAGATCCTATCTTGCCAGATGGTGTGACTATGGACTAGACATCCAAATTTCACCTCATTGCACCACATCTTTAGCCAAACATTGAAGTTTTTGATGCGATGAGTTCTATTTTCCCCTCTGTGTACTGGTAATACTTCTGAAAAAGTTACAGTTGTTGCCACCTGCTTCAGAGCAGTCCCTAACTTCCTAAATTCATCTTTTACAACCATGACTTCAGCATTAGCCAGGTCATTTGTCCCTTGGTGGACAATGACATCAACCTCCCCATCTTTTCTTGCTGCCTTCACAATTCTTAGCATGTGCTCTTTTCCCCTTTGAGCTGTGGCTCAAGGTAAACACCTTACTTTTTTGTCTATTTCATTTGCATTTCCCAGATGTATTCCTCTAATAATGGAATCTCCCAAGAGAAGTGCAGTCCTTTTTGGAGATGCAATTTTCCTTTTCCTGTTCCTATAGTTAGTAGAAGTCCCCTGTTCTGTTAGTTCTGATATCAGTTGTATCGTCTCTATCAGTTGTATCGTCCATCCCTCTAAGAGCAGCATATGAGTTTTGCAGTGTCACTTGTGGGAGGTGTCTGTGTCCCTCTGGAAATCTCTGCCTTTGAGAGCGCACATCAGTGCAGGAAGAATGTCTTCTGGTGGCTCTCTGAGGCAGTGGTGGCCTCAAGGACACATACATTCTACATACAGATGTAGCCATTCTCATCTTTGCTGCGATGCAGCATGTTGCAACATGACTTGCTGCATGGCGTGCCAGGCTGCAACTATTCACAGCTGGCGATCACTCCATTAATTCCTAAAGTAATTAATGAAGCGATCACCGGCTATGAATTAATGGAACAATCGCCAGCTGTGAATAATAGTAGCCTGGCACGCCATGCAGCATGCTGTGATGCAACATGCCTCATCGCAGTAAGATGAGCATGACTACATGTGTATCTCTGCATGCAGTTTAGCTATCTCCTCCTTCAGCAGAGAAAGTTGCTCACAGATTGGACAGCAGCTGAGACTCCACACCGCCTCTCGTAAAACAAATGCATTACATCCACTGCACTAGCCCAAACATTGTATCAGATGTTAATGGTATTGCCAATATTTGTGTTCTTGTTTCTGTACTCTAACTCATCTGCTTCTGTTTCAAATTTACAATTCACTTAAATATTCAAGCTTCGCTTTAGTATGCAAGCTTCTCACAATGAACAAGCTCCAATAAGTCTACTACCCAATTCCTTAATTCTCTGGGCGCATTCCAGTACTTACACATTAATGGTCCACTCATACATTACAAAGACAAATATATCAGTTAGAAAATAAAGCTATTAAGTCTCTTTTTAATTAAAGTCCTTAACAGCATTATTTTTAGACATTTAGTGGGAGATGTACTAACAACTACTGACAAGAATTGGTTGGTTGGTAGTTTAGCTCTCTCCAAGACTTAGTACATCCGCAATTTATTATAATTTGGTCCTAAATTTCCACTAGAAGTAATCTAAGAGGGTTCTTGACTGAACTGAAGCATTTTGATCTTAATCTAAGTGACATTTTTCATGTGAGTCCTAGGTCTCAAAGAACTGTTATGAATTATGAGCAGCATAGTGGCACAGTGATTAGCACTGCTGCCCCACAGCAGTGCGATCTTGGGCTAAAATACAACCTGGGCCCTATCTGTGTGTTTGATGCTCTTGCTTGCATGGATTTTCTCTGGGTGTCTTGGCTTTGCCCCATAATCGCAAAACATATGTCCATATGTAATATTCTCTGAGTTTAAGGCATGGGCGTGCTTCTGATGATTTAGCTTGTAGGTTTAAAAAGCCAATAATTTTAAACATCCTAGTGATATTTGGTGGACCCCTTTCATTCGAAGTAACCCTTTGTTAACTCTAAACCAGGAAATAAAGACACGGAGACTTGATTTTGGCAGAAAAATTGCTAGCTATTTATTTGACCCTAACCATAGCAAACCTGTAATTGAAAACTTTGTTAATATGCCGAATCAGCCGGCATAATGGTGGCAGAAAAAAGAACGGCTCTATTAAACTACCGCTAACCTTAAAATGGTAAAATCACCAAACATCCTACACACTATCACGACCGGTAATAGGTGTCAACTCAAACCCCCACAGTGACTTCCCACCGCTGACGGGTGCCCTGCCGCTGCCTCCCGGATGGGTGGTCGAGCGGCCAATAAGTCGATGGAGGTGAGTGCACCTAAACCATATAACTCTGAAAATTACTACCTCTAAACAATACAACTACAAACTGCCGTTCTTTTCCGCCGATAAATAGCCAACGATGAAACCAGCCAAACAATTAACCACCAATGCACTCCGTGCCAAAACCTCTACCGATAGGGCGGGAGGGCGGGAAGGCAAATTCACCAGCAAAGAGACCACAAAATGGCCTAGCCTGTCCTATATATATTAACTCTCCCCTTTTCCTAAGGGCTGTACTTCCTCACAGCTAGGTCCACCCCTCACAAGATGTTTAACTCATTCCTTTCCTATGCAGTGAATTCTCTCTCCTAAACATCCTAGTAATATTTGGTGGACCCCTTTCATTCGAAGTAACCCTTTGTTAACTCTAAACCAGGAAATAAAGACACGGAGACTTGATTTTGGCAGAAAAATTGCTAGCTATTTATTTGACCCTAACCATAGCAAACCTGTAATTGAAAACTTTGTTAATATGCTGAATCAGCCGGCATAATGGTGGCAGAAAAAAGAACGGCTCTATTAAACTACCGCTAACCTTAAAATGGTAAAATCACCAAACATTCTACACACTATCACGACCGGTAATAGGTGTCAACTCAAACCCCCACAGTGACTTCCCACCGCTGACGGGTGCCCTGCCGCTGCCTCCCGGATGGGTGGTCGAGCGGCCAATAAGTCGATGGAGGTGAGTGCACCTAAACCATATAACTCTGAAAATTACTACCTCTAAACAATACAACTACAAACTGCCGTTCTTTTCCGCCAAAAGCGAAAGACTCCATCCCAGAGTCCTCGCACCGCCACCATAACCTACCCTAACTCCTGCAACACAAGGAACAGATCCTCCAGGAAAAACAACATCCCCTCAGTGGATAGATGTACCCCATCAGGCCGAAAAAGGTGACTGTCTCGGAACCGAATCCTAGGGTGGCGAACTACTTTGCCTCCGTGGGACAGCACCCACTTCGCCACCGCCCCATTCACCTTCTTCCTGGCCTCATCCATTACGCGACCGTCCTCCACACCTCGCCAACACAACCTTGGCACCATCAAGGAAAATACCAATACACAATCGGTCCAAGCTGCGGCCACCCTTGCCAGATCCAGAATCATGGCCCACCGTAGCTCCAAAGAAGTCCTCTTCCCTAGGTCGTTGCCACCTAAATGGACTACCAGAACCTTGGGAACTCCATGCTTGCTGGCCTGACAGACTAGTCTACCTTTCAGATCTTCCCACATCATTCCTCGCCAACCAAGCCATCTGATTCCCTGACCTCCAGGAAACCTCTGAGCCCTATCAGAGGACAAGAACTTTGCAGCCCAAAAAACATACGAGTGGCCCACCACCCAAATGGGCAAGTCATCAGCAAACCAACCTGAAGAGGAGGAAAAAGGGGTAAAATTGGTTACTAAAATCTACGCCATTGTTTGTAAATGTTAACCTGAAGGATCTGCCAAAAAGAAAAAAATGTTGTGCTTACAAATATTGCAGCAGTCACGGCCTAGCCGATCTCACGAGCTTCTAGCCAATTTGAAGCAGAAACATGAACACACGAAGGGAAAGGTAAAATGAACAAAAGAAAATAAACAGGGGGGGGGAGGAAGGGGGGGGGGGATATAAACAGGGATAAAACATGTAAGAACTCAGCTGGAGGTGATAGCGTAAAACCTGCTGAGGGACTTTGATTAGAACAAATTAGCCGAATTGAAGATCAGAATTCAGTCCGTCAAGTCAGGCAAAAATCGCAAAATAACTCCAGACCAGCGGCGAGTGGCTAATCCCTGAGTAGGATACACAAACGGGTAAACGGACCAACGTACAGCACTATAACACGCTAAAACAGCACAACAAGATCTTAACACTTTAACTTAAAACATACGTCGCGCGCGCAAAAATCTCAAACGACGGGGCGAATATATCGCTTGTAACAAGACGACTTCCATCGCCCCACCGCCTGGATTTCCGCCCTTGAAAAACCCGCCGCTGCAGCCGTCGTCGCAGCTCCTATGCGGAAGGAGTGTGTTCCGAAATCGGAGGGTGAAAGGCCCAAGCTCGTCAGACAGCGACCCAGCATCCAACGAAATTGATACTTTGTCACTGGCAGCCCGTTGTAGTGCAGCAACCACGACCCTCGACAGTCGGGCCTTACTGCCGCATATTGCACTGCCAACCGTACTAGGCATATGCTCTCCTCAAGTGACGGAACCAGTGTGACCCATCGACCTCTCCCCACCTGGTCCGTCTTAGAGCGTCGCAATCTGCAAAGCAAGGACCCTTCACCCACCACTACATCCCCGACGAGCATGCGCGAATCTGCTCTCTTAGAAGGCGCTACCAATTCCGAAATCCTAAAGGCTCCGTGGTAAGCCATGGAGAACGCCACTCTAAAAAGCAGCGATTCAAACATGGACGACGCGATAGCTCCGACCGCCCCAATGACGCCCGGCATTAAGGCCGCATCAATGGGCCGCCTACTGTCAGGCGGCGTCGGCGCCACCCGCGCCCATCCTTTCATTGCCTTCAGCAGAATACCACTTCTCGTAACGTTGGGAACACCCTTAATTTTGCTGAAGAACGGGATGCCTGCCAAGTACCGGGATACCACAGCTCTGGACCTACCCGAAACATAAAGCTGCCACATAAAAGAAAGCATCATCCGATGCCCGCTCTTACCTCGTTGATTCCGTCCTCGAGCAAATTCCTTCCACTCGCTCCAAGCTTGGTCGTAACCCTTAAGCGTGGATGGCGCGACCGATCGCAGTGCTAGACCTTCCAGTCCGGCCCGATGACCTGCCAGACATAACCGGGACAGTGAAAACCCTGTTCGTCAGCCTCGGGAGCCAATAAGCAAAACCTGTCCCACTGCCCTCGTGACAACGCGTCAGCGATACCATTCTCCAGCCCCGGCACGTGTTGCGCGCGAAACCACACGTTCTTGCGTAGGCATGTCAATAGCAACTGCCCAAGCACCCGTAGAACCACCAGCGACTTTGCCCTTTGGTTGTTAATCGCGTGCACCACGCCCAGATTGTCGCATCTAAACAGGATGCTGCGATGTGCCAGCCTCTCGCCCCAGATCTCCAGCGCAACCACGATGGGAAAAAGCTCAAGGAGCAAAAGGTCCTTCGTCAGACCCGCACGATGCCAATCCGCCGGCCATGAGGCCGCGCACCAAGATCCCTCCAGATAGCAACCGAATCCGGAGGCACCCGCTGCGTCGGTGAAGAGCTGCAGTCTAGCGCTGTCGACCGTTGGGGCCTGCCATATACACACCCCGTTGAAATCCTCCAGGAGCGAGGCCCATACTGCCAGATCCCGATTTATCTCAGCGGACAAACGTACGAAATGGTGTGGTCTGGCGCACACCGCGGTCGCCCTTTCTAGCTTCCGGCAGAAAACCCTGCCCATCGGGATAACCCGACAAGCAAAGTTCAACATGCCCAGCAAGGATTGCGCCTGTCGCAGCTTAACCTTGCGCGACCCCACGAACCGGCAAATGGCGTCGCGGAGCTTTGCCACTTTGTCTACAGGCAGCCGGCATAATCCCGCCACCGTGTCAATCTCGATGCCCAGAAATGACAGGCAAGAAACCGGCCCCTCAGTTTTATCTACGGCTACTGGGACTCCGAAGTGGCAAAACAAAGCTCGAATGCTGAAAAGCAACTCGCCACATCGCGGTGAATTCGCTGGTCCCGTACAGAGGAATTCATCGAGGTAATGGGCGACCCCGTGACCTCCCGACAAAGACTCCACGCACCAATGCAGGAAGGTACTAAAACGTTCGAAATACGAGCATGACACGGAACATCCCATCAGCAAACATTTGTCGATGAAATATTCCGTCCCAATCCGGAAACCCATAAAGCGGAATGAGTCCGGATGCAGCGGCAGCAACCGAAAAGCGGACTCCACCTCGATCTTTGCCATGAGGGCCCCAGCGCCGTAGCTGCAGACCAGCTCCAGCGCCTCGTCGAACGATTGATACACCACCGAGCAATGAGCCGGAGGTATTGCGTCGTTGACCGACGCCCCCGCCGGGTAAGAAAGATGTTGGATAAGCCGAAAAGAGCCTGGAGTCTTTTTGGGAACCACCCCCACCGGGGAGATGACCAAGCCTTCCACCGGGGGTGATGAAAACGGCCCCTTCATCCTGCCCAGCCTGACCTCTTTGTCAACCTTTTCCCGTAGCACCAAAGGCAAGGCTCGAGCAGACTGGAGGTTCCTCTGGGCCCGTACCGTAACATCGCTCGCAATGGGCAAGCGAAAACCAAAACGAAAACCTGAATACAAAAACGAGGCATCCGCCCTATTCGGATACCAACCCAACCATCTGCCCATCGTATCCAAATTAATTGGCATTGGCGCTCTGTGGAGCGCTCCCGCCGGGGGCAGATCTTGGGTAAGTTTGCTTACTACGGGGACCTTGCCGACTACCCTTGAAGCAGGAGGAGGCCGAGTGGGAACCGCCACAATGCAGGCACGCGTGCCGAAACCGACACTGCTTGCCGTAGGAACATGTCGCGTTGTTAAACGCGAAACATTTTCCCTTCGCTGCGGGCTGCCCCCCTGCCCAGACGGCCGACCTACCGGGCTTGGCCGATCCGCCGTCCGCGCCGGGCACATGGGCGGACGACCCTGCGCGGTGCCCGTCCGCCCCTGCGCTCCGGGGCTCCTTACTCTGCTGTGAGGCCCGAGTGACCTTGAGCCAGACTTCTACGTCCTTAAACCCGAAGTCCATAACGTGCAACCCGTCCTGCTTCTCCCGGAACTCCTCATCGTATCTACGCCATTCGGTGCCCGACGACGTGCGTTGCATATCATGCACGAGATGCAGGTACCGAATGACATTCATGTGTTCCTCTGGCCTATCCTCAAGGTAACAAGCCGCGAAGACCCAAAAGCCGGCCAGCCAGTTATCGAATGTACGGAACGCCTCGGCCCCGATGCCCTTCTTAGCAGCTGCCGCCTTGAAGTCTTTCTTAGCGTCTTTTGTCAAGACGAACACATCTACGTAGTCCCCCCTGCGAATCTTTCTGCGGCAGCTGTCCCTTAGCCCCCGCATGACTGCAGTTTACTCGCAGCGGACCACGCCAGGCAGGTCGCGTCGCTTCTTGGCCCTGCGAGAGTCCCTGCTAAGCCGCCTTCGCCTCTTCCGCCTCTCCCGCTGCCCCGCCGCCTTCTTGGCGTATTTAGTCGCCCGTTTCTTCGCCCTAGTCGTGCTACTGACTTCGGACGCTGGCGATGACAGGGAAGACGAGGAGGAAGAAGAGGATGAAGAGGAAGAGCTGCGCGAACTCGAACGCGTGTCAGAACCCGACCCCGACTGCTCCACCTCACCTGAAGCCGTAGACTGTTCGGACCCGGATTCCTCTGGCGTGACATACGCGACATCCTCATTCTCCGATGCCGACACCTCCGCACCTTCTTGATAATCTGCGGGAAAAAGAGGGGGAGAGGACCCGGACAACAGCAGTGGCGCGCGCCTAGCCCCTCTGGGGGCAGGCGTCCCTGGTAACCGTCCTCGCTCGCCCTGTCCGGGCTGCTGATGGAGCTGCGCCGCGGCCACTCCCAGCTCACGACAGGCGCGTGCCACCCGCTGGGTGGCTGATATGTTATGCGTCCCAGATCCACCCGCCACCTCCCCGGAACCGTCATCGAGCTCCGGGGCTGCGGCCAGCGGCCCCAGCGCCGCCACGACCGTGGCCAGGGCAGACGCCAGCGTACCGGGAGGGTTAGCGCCACCCCGAGACGCTGCACCGTCCCCTGAGGGATGCCGTGCCAGCGGCGGCGTGCCCCGAGCTGCCCGGCTCCTAGGATTCGCCTCACTATGCCCCGCTGTCCTGCGCCCAGGTCGACCTGGCGGGGAGATGCCAGGGCCGCTGAGATACTGCGACCCGGCTTCCCACATATCACCACCCCGCACCCGGTCCCCGGGGCCTGTTCTACCATGTCTCACTTCCCCCCCGCGGGAGCCCACTCCCCGCTGGGCGGAGCCAGCTCCACCATCGGGGTCGGCTCTGCGCCGGGAAAAGCTGCCTGCAATCCGCTCTGCGCCCGCCGCACCTACATTACTTGTTCCCCTAACACCTGGTTGATCCCTGCCAGGCCTCCCCCCCCCCCCCCGCTCCACGCCGTGTTCCGGCTGCAGAGGAGAGGGCTGGGGGGACAAAGAGGACTGCGGCGCCGCTGCGCGCACCCATGCGCGAGCGACGCCGCTGGAGCCGTGCGTGGGTGCGCGCGCACGCCGTGCGCGTGTCCCACCTCCTCCGGCCCGGGCGTCCTCGGCTGAGGTCTCTGCTGGAGACGCCGCGCGAGGCCCTGCGACAGGCCTCGCTCGGCGTGTGACGAACTCCCGCCCGGTTCCCTCCCCCCGCCCGGGCCCACTATCCGGCCACGGCAAGGAGGGAGAGATGGGAACCGAGCGAGAAGATCCGGATGGGCGCCCGGCACGGCGCGCTTGCGTGTGCCCGCGGGCACCCGGTGAGGGAGCATCCCCGGCCGTGATCGGAGGCGAGGGCTGTTGCCCATCCACCTCCGGGCGGCCAGACCGCCTCTCCACTCCTGTGCGTCGGCCGCGCCCTGCCTATCAAGGCCGGCCCGGCCGCCGTCGTAGCGGTAGTCTGCGCCCGACGCCCTGCACCCCCGGAACCCAATAAGGCCCCAGGGGACGGGACACCGTCTCCAGGGCAAGCCACCCCTTCCACGGGACTAGCCCCGTAACGGGCTGGGGTCCTGGCGGACCTACGCGGGCGAGAGGCAGCCATAAGGTAACCTAAACAATTGCAGGCCCAAATAACACAATTGTAATGGGGAGATTCTGCACAGCAGCACTCACCCCAAGGCAAATTCACCAGCAAAGAGACCACAAAATGGCCTAGCCTGTCCTATATATATTAACCCTCCCCTTTTCCTAAGGGCTGTACTTCCTCACAGCTAGGTCCACCCCTCACAAGATGTTTAACTCATTCCTTTCCTATGCAGTCAATTCTCTCTCCAAAGGGAAAAAGCAATCTACCCATCAGGGGAGATAGAAGGGATGAATGAAGAGCTGAGGGCATAGAGAGGGAGCCCAGCCCAGAGTAACTAGCCATACACCGTAGGGGTCAGAACCCTGTCTGCTGTATAAGTCCAGGGGTGCCCTTACTGCTGTATCAGTCCAGGGGTGCTCTGTCTGCTGCATCAGTCCAGGGGTGACCTATCTCAGTCCAGGGGTGCCCTGTCTGGTGTATCAGTCCAGGGATGCTCTTTCTGCTATCTCAGTCCAGGTGGGGTGCTCTGTCTGCTGTATCAGTCTAGGGGTGCCCTGTCCACTGTATCTGAAAGGGGTGATCTGTCCGTCCATCCAGGGGCTCCGCCCCAGTGTCAAATTAAAAAGATAGAAGCTAAAAACAAAAAGCCTAAAACTATAATTATAAATATTTGTACTGCACGCCAGTGTACTATACAATTTTTATTTTATTTTCATTTTTTATTTTTATTTTCAAGTACTGTGACACTGCCGGTCAGACTACAGTATATTATTATTTCGTACTCATACACGTATTGTGTGACACTGTTGGTGAAGGTCAACCGTAGTGTTTGATTACTATTTCTGACTCATACACGTATTGAGCAACAATGGTGGTGAAATTATACCGCAGTATTTGATTATTATTTTGTATTCATACACATATTTTTTTCAACACTGTTGGTGAAATTAAACTGCAGTGTTTGATCACTATTTTATACTCGTACACGTATTGTGTGACACTTTTGTGTAATTAAACCGCAGTGTTTGATTACTGTTTCTGACTCATACTTGTATTGTGCGACACTGAAGGTAGTAAATTTTTTGTACAAATTGTGGTGTGTGCTGTACCCCACTTCATTCGTGTTTGTGGATAGATGTGGAGGATGAACAATTGAGTGGAAAGCAGGATGCACATACTAGTGGTGCAGGTGCTGCCACCAGTCATAACAATACAAGTCCATCAGCATCATCTAATAAGGCAGATGCCCAGGGGCATAGAGAGCAGGGTCGGATTGGTGTGCCAGGACGCCGGACCAGATTCTGTTTGGCCGGTCCGGCGTCCCCTCATTGGCTGCCCGTCACCCCCAGCCGCAGCCGCGATCACGGCAGCCGGGCAGCGTGAAGCCCAGTGAAGCATTTAAAAAATGGCCGCCATCTGAGCTTCTGCGCATGCGCAGCTGCTTCGATGGCGGACGTTTTTTAAATGCTTCACAGAGCTTCTGCGCAACGCGCAGAAGCTTCACTAAGGGGGTTCTTCCAAGATGATCGCAGCAGGAAAGTTTTTAGCAGTTGGGCAAAACCATGTGCACTGCAGGGGTGGCAGATATAACATTTGCAGAGAGAGTTAGATATGGGTGTGGTGAGTTCAATCTGCAATCTAAATTGCAGTGTAAAAATAAAGCAGCCAGTATTTACCCTGCACAGAAACAAAATAACCCACCCAAATCTAACTCTCTCTGCAAATGTTATATCTGCCCCCCCTGCAGTGCACATGGTTTTGCCCAACTGCTAAAAAATTTCCTGCTGCGATCAACTTGGAATTACCCCCTAAACGCTGCCCGGCTGCCGTGATAGTTGGTTCTAAATCGGAGTGGGAGAAGGGACCTTCTGACGTCACTAGGGGAGGAGACACGTCACCAGGGGGAGGAGCTACGTCCGAACAGGGTAACCGAAAAGTACCCTCGCGGGCTCGCTTTGCTCGCCAAGCTTCGGGCTCGGTGGCTCGCTCCGCTTCGCTCGCCACCTGTTACTAAAGGTAATAGTTGGTGGCGTGGATAGTAGAGGAACTATCCCGCTGGCCTAGCTCCTCCCCCTTGTGCCGTGGCTCCTCCCCCTGACATAAAAGGTCCCTTAGGCCACTTGGATCTAGCATCAACCCTGCTGTGATTGCGGTTGTGGCTGATGGCCTGCGGCGGCGGCAGCCTGCTTAGGGTGTGTCTCTTGTCAGCACCGGGCCATTCTATGATTTATTATAAACTCCTCTATTGTTTAAATCATTATTTCATTGGATTGATTTGTCATTCAAGTAAATATGAACCTTGTCAGAAGTCAAGCAGTGATAATGGTACATTACATGCCTTGTTAAATCATGTGCGGTGGACTTTTACATTGATTTCAATGGTAAGTGTCATCTTAACAATTTCATATCACAGACGATTTATCCTTGGTCTCAGCATGAATTTATAGAGGGTTAAAGGGGCACTTTAATCGATCTCTTTCCACTGAAGTAAGTCTAGTTCATAAGCTGTCATTACATGACATGTGCTTTAATATCAGCCTGTGTTGTCTAGCGGATGTGGATGACCACTGGATATAATTTCTGCATTTAGCACGTACATTTGGCTACTGTATTATGGGCAGGGGCGGATTGGTGTGCCGGGACGCCGGACCAGATTCCGTTTGGCCTGTCCGACGTCCCCTCATTGGCTGCCCGTCACCCCCTATGCAGGCCGCCGCCGCCAGCCACAGCCGCGATCACGGCAGCCGGGCAGTGTTAAGTAAAGCTTCTGCGTATGCACAGAAGCCCAGTGAAGCATTTAAAAAATGTCCGCCGTCAGAGCTTGCGCAGCTGCTCCGATGGCGGCCATTTTTTAAATGCTTCACAGAGCTTCTGCACATGTGCAGAAGCTTCACTAAACGCTGCCCGGCTGCCGTGATCGCGGCTGATGGCCTGCGGCGGCCTGCTTAGGGGGTGACGATAGCGGCTGCGGGTAGTGGTTGGCGACGGCCTGCATAGGGGGTGATGGCCAGCCAATGAGGGCTGTATTTTATATATGATTTAGGATTAACTATAAAGCTATGTTTGCTGCAGAGTGACGGCCAGCTAATGAGGGGCAACATTACTGATGGCTCCGCCTCCCGCCAGCGGTATCACGTGTTCTGCCTCCCCTTCAGCCCCTCCGTCACTCTGTTCAAAGGAGCGACTGCTGATAAAACTTGGGACGCGGCAACCAGCTAATTCTAACTGCGTCACACACCAGTTGTGTGACAGTCAGTAAGTACTGTCTACTCTACTACATTTAATAATTATATAGTGTACCTGCCTGCTTCATCATATATACTTTATATATTAGTATAACATGCTCTACCTGGTGTATAACGTGCTCTACCTGGTGCAATGTGTATAACATGCTCTGCCTGGTGCAATATGTATAATGTGCTTTACCTGGTGCGATGTGTATAATGTGCTCTGCCTGGCGCAAAGTGTATAATGTGCTTTACCTGGTGCAATGTGTATAATGTAGAGATGTGCACCGGAAATTTTTCGGGTTTTGGTTTTGGGTTCGGTTCCGTGGCCGTGTTTTGGGTTCGAACGCGTTTTGGCAAAACCTCACCGAATTTTTTTTGTCGGATTCGGGTGTGTTTTGGATTCGGGTGTTTTTTTCAAAAAACCCTAAAAAACAGCTTAAATCATAGAATTTGGGGGTCATTTTGATCCCAAAGTATTATTAACCTCAATAACCATAATTTCCACTCATTTTCAGTCTATTCTGAACACCTCACACCTCACAATATTATTTTTAGTCCTAAAATTTGCACCGAGGTCGCTGGATGACTAAGCTCAGCGACCCAAGTGGCCGACACAAACACCTGGCCCATCTAGGAGTGGCACTGCAGTGTCACGCAGGATGGCCCTTCCAAAAAACACTCCCCAAATAGCACATGACGCAAAGAAAAAAAGAGGCGCAATGAGGTAGCTGTGTGAGTAAGCTCAGCGACCCTAGTGGCCGACACAAACACCTGGCCCATCTAGGAGTGGCACTGCAGTGTCAGGCCGGATGGCCCTTCCAAAAAATACTCCCCAAACAGCACATGACGCAAAGAAGAAAAAAAAGAGGCGCAATGAGGTAGCTGTGTGACTAAGATAAGTGACCCTAGTGGCCGACACAAACACCTGGCCCATCTAGGAGTGGCACTGCAGTGTCACGCAGGATGGCCCTTCCAAAAAACACTCCCCAAACAGCACATGACGCAAAGAAAAATGAAAGAAAAAAGAGGTGCAAGATGGAATTGTCCTTGGGCCCTCCCACCCACCCTTATGTTGTATAAACAGGACATGCACACTTTAACCAACCCATCATTTCAGTGACAGGGTCTGCCACACGACTGTGACTGAAATGACGGGTTGGTTTGGACCCCCACCAAAAAAGAAGCAATTAATCTCTCCTTGCACAAACTGGCTTTACAGAGGCAAGATGTCCACCTCATCATCATCCTCCGATTCATCACCGTGTACATCCCCCTCCTCACAGATTATCAATTCGTCCCCACTGGAATCCACCATCACAGCTCCCTGTGTACTTTGTGGAGGCAATTGCTGCTGGTGAATGTCTCCATGGAGGAATTGATTATAATTCATTTTAATGAACATCATCTTCTCCACATTTTCTGGAAGTAACCTCGTACGCCGATTGCTGACAAGGTGAGCGGCGGCACTAAACACTCTTTCGGAGTACACACTTGTGGGAGGGCAACTTAGGTAGAATAAAGCCAGTTTGTGCAAGGGCCTCCAAATTGCCTCTTTTTCCTGCCAGTATACGTACGGACTGTCTGACGTGCCTACTTGGATGCGGTCACTCATATAATCCTCCACCATTCTTTCAATGGGGAGAGAATCATATGCAGTGACAGTAGACGACATGTCCGTAATCGTTGGCAGGTCCTTCAGTCCGGACCAGATGTCAGCATCAGCAGTCGCTCCAGACTGCCCTGAATCACCGCCAGCGGGTGGGCTCGGAATTCTGAGCCTTTTCCTCGCACCCCCAGTTGCGGGAGAATGTGAAGGAGGAGATGTTGACAGGTCGCGTTCCGCTTGACTTGACAATTTTCTCACCAGCAGTTCTTTGAACCCCTGCAGACTTGTGTCTGCCGGAAAGAGAGATCCAAGGTAGGTTTTAAATCTAGGATCGAGCACGGTGGCCAAAATGTAGTGCTCTGATTTCAACAGATTGACCACCCGTGAATCCTTGTTAAGCGAATTAAGGGCTCCATCCACAAGTCCCACATGCCTAGCGGAATCGCTCTGTGTTAGCTCCTCCTTCAATGTCTCCAGCTTCTTCTGCAAAAGCCTGATGAGGGGAATGACCTGACTCAGGCTGGCAGTGTCTGAACTGACTTCACGTGTGGCAAGTTCAAAAGGTTGCAGAACCTTGCACAACGTTGAAATCATTCTCCACTGCGCTTGAGACAGGTGCATTCCACCTCCTATATCGTGCTCAGTTGTATAGGCTTGAATGGCCTTTTGCTGCTCCTCCAACCTCTGAAGCATATAGAGGGTTGAATTCCACCTCGTTACCACTTCTTGCTTCAGATGATGGCAGGGCAGGTTCAGGCATTTTTGGTGTTGCTCCAGTCTTCTGTACGTGGTGCCTGTACGCCGAAAGTGTCCCGCAATTCTTCTGGCCACCGACAGCATCTCTTGCACGCCCCTCTCGTTTTTTAAATAATTCTGCACCACCAAATTCAAGGTATGTGCAAAACATGGGACGTGCTGGAATTTGCCCATATTTAATGCACACACAATATTGCTGGCGTTGTCCGATGCCACAAATCCACAGGAGAGTCCAATTGGGGTAAGCCATTCTGCGATGATCTTCCTCAGTTGCCGTAAGAGGTTTTCAGCTGTGTGCGTATTCTGGAAAGCGGTGATACAAAGCGTAGCCTGCCTAGGAAAGAGTTGGCGTTTGCGAGATGCTGCTACTGGTGCCGCCGCTGCTGTTCTTGCGGCGGGAGTCAATACATCTACCCAGTGGGCTGTCACAGTCATATAGTCCTGAGTCTGCCCTGCTCCACTTGTCCACATGTCCGTGGTTAAGTGGACATTGGGTACAACTGCATTTTTTAGGACACTGGTGAGTCTTTTTCTGAGGTCTGTGTACATTTTCGGTATCGCCTGCCTAGAGAACCTAGATGGTATTTGGTACCGGGGACACAGTACCTCAATCAAGTCTATAGTTTGCTCTGCAGTAATGATGGATACCGGAACCACGTTTCTCACCGCCCAGGATGCCAAGGCCTCAGTTATCCGCTTTGCAGCAGGATGACTGCTGTGATATTTCATCTTCCTCGCAAAGGACTGTTGGACAGTCAATTGCTTGGTGGAAGTAGTAAAAGTGGTCTTACGACTTCCCCTCTGGGATGACCATCGACTCCCAGCAGCAACAACAGCAGCGCCAGCAGCAGTAGGCGTTACACGCAAGGATGCATCGGAGGAATCCCAGGCAGGAGAGGACTCGTCAGAATTGCCAGTGACATGGCCTGCAGGACTATTGGCATTCCTGGGGAAGGAGGAAATTGACACTGAGGGAGTTGGTGGGGTGGTTTGCGTGAGCTTGGTTACAAGAGGAAGGGATTTACTGGTCAGTGGACTGCTTCCGCTGTCGCCCAAAGTTTTTGAACTTGTCACTGACTTATGATGAATGCGCTGCAGGTGACGTATAAGGGAGGATGTTCCGAAGTGGTTAACGTCCTTACCCCTACTTATTACAGCTTGACAAAGGCAACACACGGCTTGACAAATGTTGTCCGCATTTCTGTTGAAATACTTCCACACCGAAGAGCTGATTTTTTTGGTATTTTCACCAGGCATGTCAATGGCCATATTCCTCCCACGGACAACAGGTGTCTCCCCGGGTGCCTGACTTAAACAAACCACCTCACCATCAGAATTTTCCTTGTCAATTTCCTCCCCAGCGCCAGCAACACCCATATCCTCCTCATCCTGGTGTACTTCAGCACTGACATCTTCAATCTGACTATCAGGAACTGGACTGCGGGTGCTCCTTCCAGCACTTGCAGGGGGCGTGCAAATGGTGGAAGGCGCATGCTCTTCACGTCCAGTGTTGGGAAGGTCAGGCATCGCAACCGACACAATTGGACTCTCCTTGTGGATTTGTGATTTCGAAGAACGCACAGTTCTTTGCTGTGCTTTTGCCAGCTTAAGTCTTTTCATTTTTCTAGCGAGAGGCTGAGTGCTTCCATCCTCATGTGAAGCTGAACCACTAGCCATGAATATAGGCCAGGGCCTCAGCCGTTCCTTGCCACTCCGTGTGGTAAATGGCATATTGGCAAGTTTACGCTTCTCCTCCGACGATTTGAATTTAGATTTTTGAGTCCTTTTTTTACTGATCTTTTGTGTTTTGGATTTTACATGCTCTGTACTATGACATTGGGCATCGGCCTTGGCAGACGACGTTGATGGAATTTCATCGTCTCGGCCATGACTAGTGGCAGCAGCTTCAGCACGAGGTGGAAGTGGATCTTGATCTTTCCCTATTTTTGGAACCTCAACATTTTTGTTCTCCATATTTTAATAGGCACAACTAAAAGGCACCTCAGGTAAACAATGGAGATGGATGGATACTAGTATACATATGGATGACGAGTGACTGACGACACAGAGGTAGCTACAGCCGTGGACTACCGTACTGCGTCTGCTAGTATAGAGATGATAATGATATAAAAAATATATATATATCACTACTGCAGGTATATATAATATAATGACGGACCTGCTGGACACTGTCAGCAGACTCCTAAACTACTAGTATGAAGAAGATAGAAAAAAAAAACCCCACCACAGGTAGGTATACAATTATGGACGAGGCACTGACGACACAGAGGTAGCTACAGCCGTGGACTACCGTACTGCGTCTGCTAGTATAAAGATGATAATGATATAAAAAATATATATATCACTACTGCAGGTATATATAATATAATGACGGACCTGCTGGACACTGTCAGCAGACTGTTGAACTACTAGTATGAAGAAGATAGAAAAAAAAACCCCACCACAGGTAGGTATACAATTATGGACGAGCACTGACGACACAGAGGTAGCTACAACCGTGGACTACCGTACTGCGTCTGCTAGTATAGAGATGATAATGATATAAAAAATATATATATATCACTACTGCAGGTATATATAATATAATGACGGACCTGCTGGACACTGTCAGCAGACTCCTAAACTACTAGTATGAAGAAGATAGAAAAAAAAACCCCACCACAGGTAGGTATACAATTATGGACGAGGCACTGACGACACAGAGGTAGCTACAGCCGTGGACTACCGTACTGCGTCTGCTAGTATAGAGATGATAATGATATAAAAAATATATATCACTACTGCAGGTATATATATTATAATGACGGACCTGCTGGACACTGTCAGCAGACTGCTGAACTACTAGTATGAAGAAGATAGAAAAAAAACCCACCACAGGTAGGTATACAATTATGGACGAGCACTGACGACACAGAGGTAGCTACAGCCGTGGACTACCGTACTGCGTCTGCTAGTATAGAGATGATAATGATATAAAAATATATATATATATCACTACTGCAGGTATATATAATATAATGACGGACCTGCTGGACACTGTCAGCAGACTCCTAAACTACTAGTATGAAGAAGATAGAAAAAAAAACCCACCACAGGTAGGTATACAATTATGGACGAGGCACTGACGACACAGAGGTAGCTACAGCCGTGGACTACCGTACTGCGTCTGCTAGTATAGAGATGATAATGATATAAAAAATATATATATATCACTACTGCAGGTATATATAATATAATGACGGACCTGCTGGACACTGTCAGCAGACTGCTGAACTACTAGTATGAAGAAGATAGAAAAAAAACCCCACCACAGGTAGGTATACAATTATGGACGAGCACTGACCACACAGAGGTAGCTACAGCCGTGGACTACCGTACTGCGTCTGCTAGTATAGAGATGATAATGATATAAAAAATATATATATATCACTACTGCAGGTATATATAATATAATGACGAACCTGCTGGACACTGTCAGCAGACTCCTAAACTACTAGTATGAAGAAGATAGAAAAAAACCCCCCACCACAGGTAGGTATACAATTATGGACGAGCACTGACGACACAGAGGTAGCTACAGCCGTGGACTACCGTACTGCGTCTGCTAGTATAGAGATGATAATGATATAAAAAATATATATATATCACTACTGCAGGTATATATAATATAATGACGGACCTGCTGGACACTGTCAGCAGACTCCTAAACTACTAGTATGAAGAAGATAGAAAAAAAAAACCCACCACAGGTAGGTATACAATTATGGACGAGCACTGACGACACAGAGAGAGCCACAGCCGTGGACTACCGTACTGCGTCTGCTAATATAGAGATGATAAAGATGATAGAGATGAACAAAAAAAATATAACACTACTGCAGGTAAATATTTATATAATATAATTAATGACGGACCTGCTGGACACTGTCAGCAGAATGCGTTTATAGAATAAAAAAAAAAACCACCACAGACAGGAGTGTTTAACTTTTTCAGGCAGACAATATACTGGTGGTCACTGGTCAGTCACACTGGCAGCAAGTGTGCACTGTACTCCTGCTATAACTGCACCCCAGTCTCCCCCACAATTCAGCTGTGTGAGCAGTGAGCACTCAGCACAGTCAGATATACATATAGATGATATTATCATGCAGCACACTGAGGCTGAGCACAGATATGGTATGGGACTGTGTATCGTTTTTTTCAGGCAGAGAACGGATTATATTAAATAATAAATAAAACTGGTGGTGGTCAGTCACTAGTAACTATCAGCAAAACTCTGCACTCTGAGTACTCCTAATGCTCCCCAAAATTACTAAGTAATCAACTCAAGTGTCTCTATCTATTCTAACGGAGAGGACGCCAGCCACGTCCTCTCCATATCAATCTCAATGCACGTGTGAAAATGGCGGCGACGCGCGGCTCCTTACATAGAATCCGAGTCTCGCGATAGAATACGAGCCTCGCGAGAATCCGACAGCGGTATGATGATGTTCGGGCGCGCTCGGGTTAGCCGAGCAAGGCGGGAAGATCCGAGTCTGCCTCGGACCCGTGTAAAAAGGCTGAAGTTCGGGGGGGTTCGGATTCCGAGGAACCGAACCCGCTCATCTCTAGTATAATGTGCTCTGCCTGGCGCAAAGTGTATAATGTGCTCTGCCTGGTGCAAAGTGTATAATGTAATCTACCTGGTGCAATGTGTATAATGTGCTCTGCCTGGCGCAAAGTGTATAATGTGCTCTGCCTGGTGCAAAGTGTATAATGTAATCTACCTGGTGCAATGTGTATAATGTGGTCTGCCTGGCGCAAAGCGTATAATGTGCTCTGCCTGGTGCAAAGTGTATAATGTAATCTACCTGGTGCAATATGTATAACATGCTCTACCTGGCGCATTGTGTATAGGAGGTTCTACCTGGTGCAATGTGTATAAGTGGCACTACTGTGTGGTGTAATGTGAATTGGCACTATTATGTGGCCACGCCCCTTCCCATGAAGCCATGCCCCTAAAATGAGCGCACTTCCATTCCCTGTATGTAGTCAGGCCTTCTGAGCAGTAATCCTGCCTACTTGACAGACTCCAGCCCCTCAACAGACCCCACCCCTATTAGGGCTGCTTCCATAAATTTCCCGGGCTGGTTTTTTATCCCAATCCGCCCCTGATAGAGGGCATGTAAAATCATTTAATTTTACAGTGGTAAGGAGAAAACATCAAAAGGAAAGTTAGCTGCAGAGGCAGTAAGACGAACTGTGCATTCAGAATCAGAACCATCAGACATTCTTGAGGAATGTTTAGGGGTGGCCATGTCAGCTATGTGTGTCTGACATTTCTCACACTGTCCTCATAGAGAAGCCTCCTTCACCTCCTTCCACCACTACTGCACCATTTGCACATGTGGGGAGCAGTGCAAGTAAAGATGGTGATGATGAGGAGGACATACTAGAAGCTGAAGATTCGAGTGTGGATGTGGAACAGGATGATGGGGACATGGGTGTACTACTACTATCTGACACTGAGGATGTTGATGATTATATTGTTTGTGTAAATCAGCCACTGGTGGCTGCAGTTGTTGACCGCGATAAAAAGAAAGCCATTGCGATGCCCGGGCATAAGACCAAAAAGCCACCTCTTGGGTGTGGGATTATTTTTACATCAATCCTGACAATGTTTGTGAAAGCATCTGCTCCATTTGTGTGGCCAAAATTAGTAGAGGTAGGAACGTTAGCCATCTAGGCACCTCCTCCATGTTACATAACTTGCGGCAAGGACATGAAATTTATTGTACAACATAATAATGTAATTAACACCCTCATAATCAATATCCTCAGAGTCATTACTTATTGGAGGTAGTCTTTCTAAAAAATTGTTTTGTGGGGGCCCAAACAAACCAATCATTTCCTCCACAAGTGACAGTCCCTAAAAATGATTGGTCGCTGAAATGATTGATTTGTTAAACTGTGCATGTCGTGGAAGGGACCAAGGACAATTCCATCTTGCACCTCTTTTCTTTGCATTATGCGCTGTTTGTAGAATTGCTGACTGTCTTCTCGTGTAGTCATAGTTTATTAAACTGCCACCCTGTCTGCCACTGCAGTGCCATTCTGTTTCCAAGATGTGCCATCTTGGCAGTTTAAGTGCCACATGTTTGTGCCACCCACTGCTGTCGCTTAGCTTAGTCATCCAGCTACATCAGTGCAACCTTTTTGTATTGAAAACAATATTGTGAACTATGGGGTGGTAAAAATTGACTGGAAATTAATGTTATTGAGGTTAATAATACTGTAGGAACAAAAACAGGCCAACATCCTGTGATTTTTAGCTGACCTTACCAAATTGCAGTCTCCCTGCTGGTTCATGTTGCTGGCTGCACATCTTAGACAGTAAGAATGGTGTCGGAGGCTGGCTGAGGGTTGCACACTGAGGATGGAGGGAGGGGGGTTGTCTACAGTGGGGAACACTACAAGGTGGGGGATGCTTGCTATGGGGGGCACACTACAAGGTGAGAGGTGGAGGTTTGCTACAGGGGGGATGGTAGAGGGGGTTTTGGAAGCTGTCAACATGGGTTTACACTACGGGAGGGATTGGAGGATGGTACAGTGTTACACACTATGGGTGGGGGAGGAGGGGTTTGTGTTGGCTGCAGCAGCTCACGGTACATACATCACGGGGGGGATGCTTGATGGAGGTGAGCAGGAGAAAAGTTCAACCATGCTGTTAGGTGACTGTTCCCACTCCCTTCCAAGCTGAAAGCAAACCAGTTTTCAGGAGTCAGACCCCATTTAGTGCTGGCAACATCTTGACAGAGAGGGTAAGGGGGGAGGGGAGAGAGACGGGGGGTGTACCACAGTGTTTCCGCACTCGTCTCCGACAATTACATAATACGGCTGTGAGCATCACAATCCTGGGTCCCACCCTCCCATGGAAGAAGAAGGGGTTCTGGGTGAGAAGGGCCGCCCACTCAGCCAGTCCCAGTGCATGTGTGTGCAGTGCCGCGGACAAGCTGTAATGAGGTGGGAAGTGAGCGGTCAATTCTCACAGCCTTCGTTCCTGCAGCGGGCAATCTCTATGCCCGGGACTCGAGTCTCTGTAGTACCCCCTTGATGGCAGTCCTGGATGCAGAGGGGCCCCTGGCACCCTTAGCGCCGCTTCTACGTATCCAGAAATGGTCCTGTGCCAGCTTATAAGTGTTGGTTCTTCTCCTACTTCTATTTCTTGGTTGTCTTGAATAGTTTTACAGACTGTGCTGCTGCTGCATGCCGCCAGTGAGACAGTGCCTGCTGGCATGAAAGTTTTATATTTTTGCTGTATTTTATCAATCAACTCAATCCCAGGTATCCCAGGATTGCAAAAATGAGGCAGGATTGGCTTCCTTAGTATGCGTGATATGAGGCACATTCTAATGGCTGTGAGGGGAAGCAGTAGCCTACTGTACCTGCTCTAGCCTGGCGGGACACTAGAATAATATAGAGAACATTTCACATGAGAAAGGTCTTGTAACTTTACTTATTGAACCTTGTACATGCGCATGGCTGCATAATACCATTAAATAATTGTATGACGCTATATAAACAAATCAAAAATAATTCTAAAAATATTTCATTTTCATTTCACAAAAGTACAACTCTCTTTTACTGGATAAATCGATCCTTTATCTCCCGATAAATCTTTTCCTGTGAAATTTGAAAGCATCTCTTCACAACCTCCACCTGTGAAAGATCTGTTCTCCAGCGTGGCCACCTGAAGAATGTTGGATGCCAGCAAAGGCTGATCGTAGAAAGCTACTGGCAGCTGATTTGCTGTCCATGTATGTTGTACTCAGTGCTGCTCGCGCTCAAAACTATCCAGGACAAACAGAGAGTAAGACAGAAGTCTGCACAACATCATAGGTCTCAGCATAGGTCCTCTGTTATTTGGGGTGAGCGGATCTCAGTGGCTTTCTTTTTCCATCAAATGCTTCAGAATAAAAAATAGCACAATACATATGTTTCTGGAACTAATAATAATATTACTAGATAAGGAGATTTATGGTAGACTTATCTTTGTTAAATCTCTTTCTGCAAGGTACACTGGGTTCCACAGGGAATACATCGGGGTGTAGAGATGGATCTTGATCCAGGCACCAACAGGTTAAAGCTTTAGCTGTCCCGGGCCTCCTCTATAACCCTGCCTACAGGCACTGTGAGCTCAGTTTCGTTAACCAGCCCAATGCAGGAGCAGGTAAGAGAAGGCAGATGTTAGTCACATAGAACCACATTCTCACGATAGGAGAAGGGACCAGCGGCTAATGCCATACAAACCCAAAGAAGCTAGGTGCGTCAGGGTGGGTGCCTTGTGGAACCCAGTGTAGCTCGCAGAAAGAGATTTAACAATGGTAAGCTTACCATAAATCTCCTTTTCTGCAGCAGGGTACACTGTGTTCCACAGGGAATACATTGGGGATGTCCTAAAGCAGTACCTCAAGGGAAGGGACGCGCCTTAGCGAGTATGAGAACCCGGCGTCCAAAGGAAGTATCCTGGGAGGCGGAAGTATCAAAGTCATAGAACCTAATGAACGTGTTCACTGAGGACCACGCAGCTGCCTTCCACAATTGTTCTGTGGACGCGCCACGGCGTGCCGCCCAAGAAGGTACAACAGACCGAGTAGAATGGGCTTTAATAGCAGCAGGAGCTGGAAGTCCAGCCTGTGCATAAGCTTGTGCAATCACCATTCTAATTCATCTGGCCAAGGTTTGCTTATTCGCAGACCAGCCATGTTTGTGGAAACCAAACAGTACAAAAAGGGTATCTGACCTCCTAATAGAGGCAGTTCTCTCCAGATATATGCGGAGAGCCCGTACCACATCCAAAGACCATTCTTTGGAAGACAAGTCAGAGGAGATGAAGACGACGAAACCTTGATTAAGGTGAAAAGATGACACCACCCTAGGTAAATAACCAGGGCAAGTTCTGAGATCTGCTTGGTTACGATGAAATATCAGAAAGGGCGGACGACAGGACAAAGCACCTAGGTCCGACACCCTTCTGGCAGAGGCAATAGCTAGTAAGAACAGGACCTTAGCTGTAAGCCATTTAAGGTCCACTGACTCAAGAGGTTCAAATGGAGACTCTTGCAGGGCATTCAGGACAACAGACAAATCCCACGGAGCCACAGGAGAGACATAGGTAGGTTGAATCTGCAATACACCCTGAGTGAAGGTATGAACGTCAGGTAAAGATGCAATTTTTCTCTGAAACCACACCGACAAGGCAGATATGTGAACATTGAGGGAGGCCAGACGAAGGCCCAAGTCTAGGCCCTGTTGCAGGAAGGCCAGGATTCTGGACGTCTTGTATCTGAGAACATCATAGTTCTTATCAGCACACTAGGTGAAATAAGAATTCCAGACTCTGTAATAGATCCGGGCAGATGCCGGTTTGCGGGCCTTCAACATAATTTGGATGACAGCCTCAGAAAATCCTTTTGCCCACACCGTCAAAGTCAGCCTGGCCAGGTCTGGGTAGAGACAAGGGCCCTGTACGAGGAGATCTGGTCACTGAGGAAGTATCAGAGGACGCTCTATCGATAGACCCTGCAGGTCTGGGAACCAATGCCATCTGGGTCACGCTGGAGCGACTAGAAGTAGTATTCCTCCTTCTTGCTTGAACTTACGCAGGACCCTGGGCAGGAGTGACACTGGAGGGAACACGCAAGGATACAGAAAGTTCCATGGATTGGCTAGTGTGTCCACGAACGCTGCTTGAGGATCCCTGGTCCTTGATCTGAAGACCGGAACTTTGTGATTGTGTCGAGACGCCATGAGGTCTACATCTGGTAGACCCCACATGTCCACAAGGAGTTGAAAGACTTCCAGATGAAGACTCTACTCTCCGGCGTGCATATCCTGGTGACTGGGGAAGTCCGCTTCCCGGTTGAGGACACCTGAAATGAACACTGCCGATATGGCTGGTAGATGGCGTTCCGCCCATTGAAGTATTTTTGACACTTCCAACATTCAAGTGCCGCCTTGATGGTTGATGTAAGCCTCTGTGGTGGCGTTGTCTGATCGTACTTGAACAGGCCTGTTCTGTACTAGAGGCAGGGCAAGAGACAACTCATTAAACACTGCCCGCACCTCCAGAATGTTTATCGGGAGGAGTGATTCCCCCTTGGTCCACCGACCCTGAAAAGAGTGTTGCTCTAACATTGCGCCTCATCCCCTCAGGCTGGCATCAATTGTCAGCAGGACCCAGTCGGGGATCCAGAAGGGATGGCCCCTGCTTAATTGCTGGTCCTGGGATTGAGGTTCCGGCACCACCACTCCTGTATCCAGGAGGGAACTCACAACCAACTGTACAGCATGCGCTTTTAACGGATCCGAAGGGATAACCGTGGTGCAAAACTGGCAAGGGGGACGTCTCTTGAAGGAGACTGCGTACCCGTGAGAGAGATGACTTCCCGCACCCATGCATCTGAAGTGGTCTTTAACCAGACCTGGGTGAACTGTAGAAGTCAGCCTCCCACCCAAGGCTTGTCTTGTTTAGAAGCAGGCTGACGGGCCGCCCAGGACTGTTTTGTTTTGGACTTTGTAGTTTTGGTAGCACGAGACTGTCTCGGGTATGCCTGACCTTTTGCTTTCCCATGAGGCGAAAGGAACGAAAAGTGGTACCTGTTGCCCTCTGTGCAGAGGGAGTAGGATTTGAGAGAAATGCAGTTTTAGCAGCTGCTAAATCAGACACAATTTTATTTAGTTCTTCCCCAAACAAGATGTCTCCCTTAAAAGGGAGTACCTCCAAGGTCTTTTTGGAGTCCAGGTCCACCTTCCATGACCTCAACCACAGAATACGGCGGGCCAGGACAGATGTAGTCGACGCCTTAGCCGCCAATACACCTGCCTCAGAGAACTCTTCCTGAATACTGTATAATAGGCAGCGGTGGTAATGTGAGACAGATATTGTCTGGCCTTGTCAGATAATTTGTCAGGTAGCTCTTCCTCCAGTGCCTGAACCCATGCCTCATTACCTTTTGCCGCCCAGGAGGCAGCAATAGTGGGTCTATGTACAGCACCTGTTAGGGAGTAAATAGATTTCAGCCAGCCCTCCACACGTTTGTCTGTTGGTTCCTTCAGTGAGGTGACAGTAGTGACAGGCAGAGTAGAAGAAACCACCAGACGGGTGACATGGGAATCCACCGGCGGTGGATTTTCCCACTAGTTACATAACTCTGCAGGGAGAGGATATCAAGCTAAGGCCCGTTTAGATAGGGGGAATTTCTTCCCTGGCTCAGTCTACGGTTCTTGGCATATGTCCACTAAATGGTCAGAATGTAGTAATAGAGTTTTAGTTACCTTCTGACATTTAAACTTGTCCGGTTTCTTAGACACATCAGTGGAATCCTCATCATCATCATCATCAGATATTTGGAGGATCTGTCTAATAGCAACCACCAAGTCAGGGATATCAACCTGTAAAGAAGATTCCTCGTCAGAAGCATCTGATTCAGTGTCTGACAGGACAGTTAGTTCCCCATCCTTATCAGAAGAAACTTCTCAGAGATGCGTGGACTGTGAGGAAGTAGTAGCCTGCTTAGATGACCCAGGGGCACGAGTGCGACCTATAGCAGATTTATGTCTAACCAAAGATTGGTTTAATTGCTGCAGCTGGTTAGACAAATTATCCACCCAAGGTGTATTAACCATAGGGACAATTTATGACTGTAGTGGCACAGGTGATCCCATAGTAGGCGTGAGCCGGTCCACCAGAGTACCCAACAGAGTTGAGAACTTAGCCCAGGGTGGCTCCTGATTGGTTGCAGGAGCTGCGAACTGGCTGGGAGAGGTATGGCACACATTACACAAACCATCATGTAAAACTTCCCTCTCAAGTAAATCCTTGGTGCATGCCCTGCATGATGCGGGAGTGTCCCCAGATTTACTGCCCTTGTTGTTAGACATTTTAGTAAATGCAACAATAGAGTGTATGAGTGCGATAAAGCCAGACAGAGTACACTACCTGCGAATAAATTATTTAGTATGTGACTTAGTACCCAGTACACAATACCTGCGAATAAATCTGGTAGTAGGTGACTGAGTACACAATATAATACATATAATCGGTAAATACTGTGACGCACTATATAATTGACCCTGACGCACCAAATCCCTTGGGGTACAGAATATAGTGAAAGATATCTCTGTGAAACACTGAAAGTGAAATCCACACAGCAGATACAGGCACACACAGTCACAGTGACAATGCAGATAATTATTAGTTAAGACAATAAACTGGCACTGGACTAGTAACATAGTAACATAGTATCTAAGGGTGTGTACACACGGTGAGATTTTTTCTTCCGATTCTGACTATATAGTCAGAATCGGAAGAAAAGTTAGTGCAGATCGCAAGGTGACAGTCACCTTGCGATCCCGATTTGATGCCGATGCGCGGTCCCGCGCGGTCGGTATTGAAAGAAAAAATAGACTGTGCAGGCAAGTTAATTTTGGCTATCTCTATAGAAGAGATAGTCAAAATCGGGACTTAGCCAAAATCGCACATAGCAAGTATCGCAAGCACACTCATTATGTGCTTGCGATACTGGCTAAGTGCCGACCCGGCCCCTGTCGCATGGTGAGAATCGGGCATAGCCCGGATCTCACCGTGTGTACACACCCTTAGATTGAAAAAAGACAATTGTCCATCGAGTTCAACCTATTTGTGGTTTCCTATGCACGAATATTTTGTAGAAAATTTTGACTGAAGTTGATGACTGCAGTTGCGTTTTACCCCTCTTTTTTATAATAACCATAGTTTTTGACTATCCCCCGTAACCCTGGATATCCTTATCCATTAGGAATTTATCTAACCCATTCTTCAAGGTGTTGACTGAGTCTGCCATTACAACTCCCTCAGGCAGGGAATTCCAAACACGTATCGTCCTTACCGTAAAAAAGCCTTTACGCCGTATTGTGCGGAATCTCCTCTCCTCTAACCTGAGCGAGTGTCCATGAGTTCTCTGTGTTGATCTAACCAAAAATAGGTCCTGCGCAAGATCTGTATAATGTCCCCTTATATATTTGTAAATGTTGATCATGTCCCCTCTTAATCTCCTCTTTTCCAGTGTAAACATGCCTAGTCTTGCAAGCCTTTCCTCGTATTCCAGCGTCTCCATACCCTTAATTAGTTTGGTCGCCCGCCTTTGAACCTTTTCTAGCTCCAGGATATCCTTTTTGTAGTAAGGTGCCCAGAATTGTAAAAAGTATTCAAGGTGTAGCCTCACAAGTGATTTATATAACGGGAGTATAATACTCTCGTCCCTAGCATCAATTCCCCGTTTTATGCATGCTATTATCTTATTAGCCTTCTTTGCTGCAGTCCTACTTTGGGTACTACTGCTTAGATTGCTATCTATGAGGACACCTAAGTTCTTTTCCAGTACAGAATCCCTTAATATTACCCCATTTAGTAGGTAGGTGTTATTTTTGTTCTTGTTACCACAGTGCATTACCTTACACTTGTCTGTATTGAAGCGCATTCTCCATTTCGCTGCCCAAGCTTCTAATTTAACTAAGTCGTTCTGAAGCGACTCAGCATCCCCCTCCGCATTTATAACTTCACACAATTTGGTATCATCTGCAAAAATTGACACCATGCTTTCTAGACCTTCTGTTAGGTCGTTAATGAAAATATTGAACAATAGCGGTCCTAATACTGAGCTTTGCGGCACACCACTTAGCACTTCAGTCCAAGTTGAAAAAGATCCATTAATCACAACGTGCTGCTCCCTTTTATCTGACCAGTTTTTGACCCAAGTGCATATTGTGCTTCCTAGCCCTGATTCTTGTAGCTTGTAGATAAATCTCATGTGTGGTACACTGTCGAATGCTTTGGTAAAATCTATAAAGATTACATCCACCTCTTTACCCTGATCTAGGTTTGCGCTTACTGTTTCATAAAAGCCAAGTAAATTGGTTTGACAGGATCTGTCCTTCATAAACCCATGTTGATTCCTTTTAATGACCTTATTGACTTCAAGGAACTTCTGAATACTAACTCTTAGAATACCTTCCAATACTTTCCCCACTATAGATGTAAGACTAACTGATCTATAATTACCTGGTTCAGCTTTACTTCCCTTTTTGAATATAGGCACTACTTCCGCTATACGCCAGTCTTTGGGAACCATACCTGATATTACTGAATCCTTAATGATCAAAAATAGCGGTTTTGCAAGTTCAGAGTGAAGCTCCATTAGAACCCTTGGGTGAATACCATCTGGACCTGGTGACTTATTAATATTTAAATGTTTTAATCGGTCACAGACTACTTCCTCGCATAAATAAGTACCTATCAGTGGGATATTCTCATTATTGAGATTATGTGTTAGTCCCTGAATTGGGTCCTCTCTAGTAAATACTGTTGAAAAAAACTCATTTAGTGTGTCCGCTATGTCATTATCATTTTTGCTTAAGACTCCCAACTTGTCTTTTAAAGGGCCTATACTCTCCTTCTTTAATCTCTTGCTATTAATGTATTTAAAGAATTTTTGTGGATTCGCTTTGCTTTCCTTTGCTACTAGTTTTTCAGTTTCTACTTTAGCCGCTCTTATTTCCTTTTTGCATATTTTGTTACATTCCTTATAGTGCTGAAATTACTCTGCTTCCCCGTCAGATTTGTATTTTTTAAATGCTCTCCTTTTCTTGCCCATAAGTTCCTTTATCTTTTTGTTAAGCCACATCGGTTTATGATTTTTATTCCTTTTTTTGCTGCTCGTAGGAATAAATTTGAGTGTATTTTTAGCTAGCAGGAATTTTAGTACCTCCCATTTCTCCGTAGTATTTTTTCTTAAAAACAAACCTTCCCATTCAATATCCCTGAAAAATACCCTCATCTTTTCAAAATTCGCTTTGCTAAAGTTTAGAGCCCTAGTTGAGCCAGTATAGGGCTGTTTATGAAAACTGATATTAGTATATCAGAATATATATATATATATATATATATATATATATAACACAGCGCGGTCATAGACCGCAGGTATATATCAGAATACTCATACAATATATTCTGTAACAGGTACACTTGTTCTTAACTAACGCTGTCTGTATAAAGACATGTAGAATACTTAAGTGTTTGTAAAGTCACAGCACTGTAGACAGGCGGCTTTACAAGGGAGACCTTGCCCTGCTGTCCCAGAGACCAGCCGCAGCTGTACCAAAGATGGCACACAGCGTCTCAGTCAGTGGCGTAACTAGAAATTTTTCTCCCCCAAGCCAAAAAATCCTTTGGCGCCCCCCCCCCCCCCCATACCCCCTGTAATTGGCACTATCAAAGGTAGAAAAATGCGCGCGCCGCAGGCGCGCGCCGGCAAATAGGGTGTGTGGCTTTGTCGAAATGGGCGTGGCTTTGCGTGGAGGGCATGGCATTGCAGGAAAAGACTACCTTATACCTCAGTTTTGCAACCTGCACGCCCAGACGTTGGCCACCACAGGAAAGAAAAATAATCCTGATTCATGCCCCTTACATTATTTGTCATTTTTCCTCCTTATAGTAATGCCCAGTATACATTATGCCACATACTGCAATGGCCCTTAGACATTATTCCACACACAATAATGCACATGACACAATATGCACACACTGTAATGCCCCAGACACATTATGCCACACACCGGAATGCCTGTGACACATTATGACAGGAATCGCAATGCCCGTTATACATTATGCTACACACAGCAATGCACCTGATACATTATAGCACATACAATGTCTGTGACACAGTATGACACACACCACAATGATCCTGAGACATTATACCACATACCACAATGCCCGTGATATAGTATACAACACACCGTAATGCCTGATACATTATGACACACACCGCAATGTCCGTGATACATTATGCCACACACCGTAATGCCCATTACACATTAAGTTCTACAGTAAGGCTTCTAATTACTTTTAAATTACCTGCTCGTTGCCAGGGGTTTCATGCTCTTGGTTCCATGCACGGTGCCAGGGGTTTTCATGCTCAGGGTGTCATGCTCGTTGCCAGGGGTTTCATGCACTGGGTGTCATGCTCGTTGCTAGGGGGTAGTGCTTGTTGCTAGGGCCATGCTCCCAGTGCCACATATGCCCCCAGTGCCAGATATTCCCCCACAGTGCCAGGTATATGCCCCTAGTGCCAGATATTCCCCCACAGTGCCAGGTACATGGCCCCAGTGCCACATATACCCCCCCCCCAGTGCCACATATGCCCCCTCAGTGCCTGCTCCCCCCAGTGCCAAATATTCCCCCACAGTGCCACATATGCCCCCTCAGTGCCTGCTCCCCCCAGTGCCAAATATTCCCCCACAGTGCCAGGTATATGCCCCCAGTGCCAGATCTTCCCCCCACAGTGCCAGGTATATGCCCCCCAGTGCCAGATCTGCCCCCCACAGTGCCAGGTATATGCCCCCAGTGCCAGATCTTCCCCCCACAGTGCCAGGTATATGCCCCCAGTGCCAGATCTGCCCCCCACAGTGCCAGGTATATGCCCCCAGTGCCAGATCTGCCCCCACAGTGCCAGGTATATGCCCCTAGTGCCAGATCTTCCCCCCACAGTGCTAGCTATATGCCCCCAGTGCCAGATCTGCCCCCCACAGTGCCAGGTATATGCCCCCAGTGCCAGATCTTTCCCCCACAATGCCAGGTATATGCCCCCAGTGCCAGAGCTGTCCCCCCCCCCCCCACAGTGCCAGGTATATGCCCCCAGTGCCAGATCTGCCCCCCACAGTGCCAGGTATATGCCCCCAGTGCCAGATCTTCCCCCCACAGTGCCAGGTATATGCCCCCAGTGCCAGATCTGCCCCCCACAGTGCCAGGTATATGCCCCCAGTGCCAGATCTGCCCCCCACAGTGCCAGGTATATGCCCCCAGTGCCAGATCTTCCCCGCACAGTGCCAGGTATATGCCCCAGTGCCAGATCTTCCCCCCACAGTGCCAGGTATATGCCCCCAGTGCCAGATCTGCCCCCCACAGTGCCAGGTATATGCCCCCAGTGCCAGATCTTCCCCCCACAGTGCCAGGTATATGCCCCCAGTGCCAGATCTGCCCCCTACAGTGCCAGGTATATGCCCCCAGTGCCAGATCTGCCCCCACAGTGCCAGGTATATGCCCCCAGTGCCAGATCTTCCCCCCACAGTGCCAGGTATATGCCCCCAGTGCCAGATCTGCCCCCCACAGTGCCAGGTATATGCCCCCAGTGCCAGATCTTCCCCCCACAGTGCCAGGTATATGCCCCCAGTGCCAGATCTGCCCCCCACAGTGCCAGGTATATGCCCCCCAGTGCCAGATACCCCCCCCCCACCACAGTGCCAGGTATATGCCCCAAGTGCCTGCTCCCCCGGCCTCATGTGTTGGAGGGACACGGAGCGCATTGCGCGTCTCTCCTGTGTCCCTCCTCCTGGCTCTCCCCTGGCTGGTCTAATAAAGGAAGTGCCGGTTCGTGAGCCAATCAGAGCTCATGAACGGCACTTCCTTAGACCGGCTGGGGGAGAGCCAGGGAGGGACACACGAGAGACGTGCGATGCGCTCCGTGTCCCTCCAACACAGCAGGGAGGGAGAGGAGACCGCAGATTGACATGCGGACGCTCGTCCGCATGTCAATCTGTTCTAAATCAGTGGCGCCCCCGCAGCCCCTCGCCCCCAAGCCACCGCGAGGACTGCGGGGGCAGTAGTTACGCCACTGGTCTCAGTTAGGGAGTGAGGGTGAGTGGAAGGCAGCTCCAGGGTGGGAAAATCTGCTCAGAGAAGGTGCCCTGGGCTGGGGGAGAGACTATAGGTCAAGCGCCGGCTCCCCTATGCTGGTCCTCACCGCCTGTTCCTACGGAGTCTTATTAAACCGGGTATTAGTACACCCGACCTGTACTCCTATGCCTTGGCAGATATAGTGGGGTCCCTGTGCGCAACAGTGTCCACGCCAGCATCGCAGTCCATCTCCATAGACTGCGAACGGAACGCTATTTAGTAGCGGGTCCCATCTGGAGAGCCTCTTACCTCCTCCCCGTAGCAGCCACATGAACCAGAAGAGTGTCTGTGACCATGTGCCTAGAGCCGGGGCGTCTCCGCTGCAAGTACCCGAGAATTGAGCCGTGGGAGTATGCGACGCCGCTTGGGAGGTGATGGAGCCGCTGCTCTGAATGTCACTCTGACATGTAACAGTGCTGCTGCCCTTGAAGTCTTCTTAGAAAGCTTTTTTCAGGGCTGGTTCTATGTGACTAACATCTGCCTTCACTTTTACCTGCTCCTGCATTGGACTGGTTAACGAAACTGAGCTCACAGTGCCTGGAGGTTATAGAGGAGGCCCCAATGCATCCTGGGACAGCTAAAGCTTTAACTTGTTGGTGCCTGGATCAAGATCCATCTCTACAGCCGGATGTATTCCCTGTGGAACACAGTGTACCCCATACCTCCCAACTTCTGTCCCTCTTGAATCGGGACATCCCGCGCCTCCGGCGTGGCCGCGGCTAAAAAGGAGGTGGAGCTTCAGACAAAGGGTGGAGTCTCACGGCAAGGGGCGTGACCTATTGTCGCGACCCCCGTTTTCATAATTTTGGGGGGGGGGGGGGTCCAGCGGTCCATGAGCTGCTGGACAACCCCCGGCTCCCCTCCTTGTGCTGATAGATGCCGTGCGCATGCGCTTTGCAAAGCAGAGGAGTGGTGATCACAGGATCTCCCAACTGCCCCCTCGCCCGCGGGACACTGCGACCCGCGGCAGGGACAGCGGGACAGTGTCCAATTAGCGGGACTGTCCTGCTGAAATCAGGACAGTTGGGAGGTATGTTGTACGCTGCTGCAGAAATTTAGATATACAAGGCATAATGCAAAAACAAAATCTTCCTCTAATGGGCAAAACCATGCGCACTGCAGGGGGGCAGATAAAACATGTGCAGAGACAGTTAGATTTGGGCAGGTTATATTGTTTCTGTGCGGGGTACTGGCTGCTTTATTTTTACACTGCTATTTAGATTTCAGTTGGAACACACCCCACCCAAATCTAACTCTCTTTGCACGTTATATCTGCACCCCCCCTGCAGTGCAACATGGTTTTGCCCATCAGAGGAAGATTTTGCTTTTGAGCTCAACCTTGAATTAGGCCCACTGTGTGTGTTCTTAAAGATAGCATACATTTACAGTATAATTGCTCTGGGTTGCTTCACTGGTGCAGTAGCAAGTGACGTATGCTGCTAAAAGGATTGAGGCTGAAAAGAATCCAAATGTAAGTTGAAGAAATCAAATATTTATAATACACAGATGGAGTCAGCATGAGAACAGATGAGGTGGGTCTTTCTCTGGCTCTGGAAACATGTGAAGCAAATAAAGCTACTGTCCCATCTTCACTAATAATTAAAGTACATAAATGTACAACTAGCCCCCCCCCCCCCCCCATCCCAAATATTGCATTATAACACCCTTGAAAATATATTTTTTATCCATCTGTGATTAACATGTAGCATTTAGGGATATTGATTTTTCTGAATTAAAAAACAAAAACAAAAACAAACAAAAGTACAGTATGTGCTCCCTTTGATTTGAACAATAATGCACAAGCTCAAACAAGTTTTCCTTCAAGCAGGGCACTTCCACACCCTGGACTGGACTTCGCTTCTCCCCTACTCGCATGTGACACAGCACCGGAGCAGGGCGATTTTCCACCCTGTGCTGATCCTGCACCCCTGAACATGAATGTGACATCCTGATATCATGCTGAGGGGTGAGGCTGAAGGAAACAGGAAGAAGAGCAGTGTCTGGAGAGTCTTTAGGACACTCTGGGTGGCTTTATAGTCTTTAGGGTGAGAGTTACCGGAGCGCCCAGCTCCTCAGGCTGAAGTGTTATACCCCTTTTCCACTAGCTCAATAAACCCTTGTTTTTGAAAGCGGGCGCACACCGACTCGGGTTTTTTGGTAGTGGAAACGGCTCCCTCTGAAAAAAACAGTCAAGTGACTTTGGAATCCTACCCGGGTAGCTACCTGGGTTGAACCCCGGAATGACCAGGGTAAGGGTGTAGTGCAAACGGGTTAACCGGGTCATCCGACCCGTTTACAGCATGTAAGAGCCCATTCCTCCCTGACCGCAGTGTTCCGCGAGCGGGCGGTAGATTGGGGGGGGGGGGGGAAACAGCGCATGCTGTCAGCGCTGCTGTCTGCCCTGATATGCAGGCAGCAGCGCTGTACGGGACAGTGTGTGCCAAGGGCCCAGCAGCTTCCAGAGTGGGCAACATTGAATTTGGGGCGTGACCTAACGGGACCGAGGCAATGCCCCGAGGGTCCCAATCTGCCGGTTTTCACAGTGCTTGTCACAGTCATCTCCAAGCGCCAGCCAGAAGACACTGCACCCGGGTGCTGTGTAAACGGCGCTGACCCGGGATATTCCCATGTCGGCACCGTTGTGGAAAAGGGGTCCGTCTCGGGTCTGACCTGGCTTGGAACCGTGTTCCATATCCTGGGTCAGCCCGCGACTTCTAGTGGAAAAGGGGTATTATTCATTAGCGTATTTAAAGCACAATTTGCAGATGTTTGGAAAACCTTGTTTTCAATGTGCTTGGCGCACCTTACTTATGAAAGTGTTTACTGCTTTGTCCATTACTTTTATATATTGTTATATATTCATTTAAAACATTTCTGATTGCAAGATAAATTGAAATAATAATAGCAGAATCCAATCAGGTAGAAAATCAAGTAAAAAATTTAATTAAAAAAACAAATTTACATTGGAATGAATTCAAATCAGCTCAGTCAGTCTTGCTGAAATTACATTATGTTGTGTTTCAAATATGCTAATTAAACTTGCTAACTATCACAAACACTGCCAGCCGTGCCTATCCACTTGTGACGCTAACACAGATACTTGTTTTTGTTTTCTATGCTGTAGAGCACATAAGGAAATAGGATTTACAAGAGACTGATTTGTTTTCTGCAGATAAAGCAAGTGAGGAAGTCAATGAGCAAAATCATTTAGAAAATTGAGTTTCATATAATTATCGTTAGCAATTGAGATGTGGCTAAAATTAGATGTCATTTAAATGAATATACAAACCAAAACTGAATTAGGCTTGGCAGAATGCCCATCGAGACATTATGTGGTACTCTTGTCTACTGTATGTTGTAGATGGCAATGGTTTAGCTTCCGTCTTCACAGAAAGAATACGGTATGACAGAGAGAACGCCAAGCCTGACGCTAGAAGAGGTGAGCCCCCTATCAGCCGAGGACCTAAAAAACAAGGGGGGTCATTCCGAGTTGATCGCTCGATAGCAGTTTTTAGCAGCCGTGCAAACGCATTGTCGCCACCCACTGGGGAGTGTATTTTAGCTTTGCAGAAGTGCGAACGCTTGTGCAGCAGAGCGCCTTCAAAATCGTTTTGTGCAAAACAAGACCAGCCCTGTAGTTACTCTTCGTGTGCGTTGATTCTAACGACGGAGGGATGGCTTTTGACATCACACACCCACCCAGCGAACGCCCAGCCACGCCTGTGTTTTTTCTGCCACGCCTGCGTTTTTCTAAGCACTCCCTGAAAATGGTCAGTTGACACCCAGAAACGCCCACTTCATGTCAATCTTCCTGCATTCGGCCGTGCGACTGGAATGTTCGTTACACTCGCAAACCCACAATGCTCATTGTACCCGTACGACGCGCCTGCGCTTTGCGGTGCATACACATGCGCAGAAATGCCGATTTTTAGCCTGATCGCTGCGAACAACGGCAGCTAGCGATCAACTCGCAATGACCCCCAAGAAGATACAAAGCTATTGATCACAAGTTCTAAGTCAATAAAGCATAGTAATAAATGATTCATTACAATTGTAATTAATCTAATTACTCTAAGTACTCCATCTATATGTAGCCTTATATCAGGCTAAAGATATAAATATGTATAAATAGACATAGAGGTTATAAATTGGTATAAATAGACATAGAGGTTATAAATTGATATAATTGTATTTTGGTAATACTGTATGTGTATATATAAATGAAATTCATATGTGTAGTATTTATAATAAAGTGAGTATACAGTACTGAAATTCATATGTGGGAAATAGCATATATAACTGTTTGAATAAATAGTAGGAAAATGTGTCATTTATTTGTGCCTGTATATGTACTATATATATAACCATCAGAGCTGTGTTTGTATATTAGTAAGAGGGGGCAAGATAGCACGGTGATAGGTGAGGTTGGTTTAATAATATACTAATGTTAGTGGATGGGGATTTGAGGGTTTTGAGTGGTTGCCGCTGCTGTGAGCGGAGGACCCGCGCGCCGGTAACTTAGGGCCATGTGCAAAACAGGAGTGGGCCATGAGCCGGTAACAGAGGGCCGTGTGCAGTACAAGAGGGGGGGCCACGAGCCGGTAACAGAGGGCCGTGTGCAGTACAAGAGGGGGGCCACGAGCCAGTAACAGTGGGCCGTGTGCAAGTGAGGGAGTCCGCGAGCAGGTAACTAGGTATATATAAGGCGCTCCCGCCGGCGGACGTCAGACTGCAGATTCCCCTCTCAGTGCTCGCACCCAGGCCTCCAGCGCTGCTAAGAGCTGTACCGCTGCAAACATTACAGCAGCGGCAGGAGTAGCTTGGGGAGCGCAGCTAGAGAGGGCCAGTGGGGCGGACAGATAGAGATCGCTCCAGAGAGCTGTTGAGGACATCGCGCTGGGAAGCCGCGGCTGACCGGCCCTTTGGTGTCGAGGTGCTAGGCGGAGAGGCAGAGATCGCGCTGGGAGCCGCCGCTGAGATGCTTTACCGGCAGTGACATCCAGACGGGTGGTGGTGGGCAACGAGATCCAGCAGAAGTGATAACCTGGCACCATAGCAACACTGACGCCAGCGGCAGCGATAGCTTATCCTTCCCGTTTAAGGCAGAGCCTGGAGCAGAGGCCCAATAAGCAGTGGAGGGGCGGCGCCCAACTGACAGTTGCTGATCAGAGGAGGAGTCGGGGGAGCACCCGGAGCAGTACCGCTGTGCTGTGGATATGTAAGTGAAAACAAAGCAACCACTTACTTCATACTACGCACAGCAGACAGCAGTAGGCTGATGAACACTTAAATAGACTGGGATAGAAACAGCAGCGCTAAGCAGCGACCAATAAGGAGGCAGCCAACGAATATAGAGAGCATAGCGAGTGATAGCCGCCTTAACTCATAGTGTTTTCCTCTGGTAATACAGCATTATGGTAGTGCCCTGGAGAAGTTGAAAGCCCTGCATGATTCTAGTGAGTGGGGGTGACATGGATATATGACTCATTTAAACACCTCACATCCATAGTTATTGATTCTCCCTATACAAACTGCCTAACTTTAATGCCAGTAGAGGGGAATGAGAGCCGGTGGTACCTGGATAGTACCTTGAAAGCGATAAACTTATGTACTGTAAGGAGTACTTAATATACCTAGGAGCTAGTGGGACCCAAGATTGAGCTACTGAGTGTGGTATTTAGGTTGAAATAACAGGAAGAAGAAGCTTCATAACGACAAGGAGATAGTCTTACAGCATAATCTACCTGTATAAAATATTTATCAATATTATCCCCGCTATATCATATGTGACTTTATAAAGGTATTTACTGCCTAGAGCTGAGGTATTTGAACAAACCAAGGTTTTTTTATATATTTAATTTACTACCTTTGATGAAAACATTGCTTAAGAGACAGTCTAAAACTAAGCCTCTGTGGAATTGTAAAGACAATTATGTTGTAAAGTACAGAGGAGTGCTGTTTCATTAAAGAGACAAGACTACCAGAGATAAACTTCACAAAGGAGTTGGGTATAAGATTGAGTAGATACAAGTATACTTTTATTGTGAAAAAGAACTAGCCCATTCGAAGGAAAAGATACTTTCTATTTAGCTAGAGAAAAGGATACATAAGTGACATTCTACAAAACAGTAATTGCAACAGTAACATTCTGTATTGAGCTGAGCAGTTCACCAACAAATTGAAAGAGAAGGGAAAATGTTATTACTACAGTGTAATGTTAAATTGTTATTACTTTTGTGAATTTTATGGGCCCTTATAGTGCACTATCCATCGCATTAAGAGTACCCGGGTCACTCTAACACCTAAGGGTGTTGTTTTAAGAAGGTAATTTTTGTATTGCATGCAAACAATTCATGTATAGGTATTTGGGGAAATGTAGTATTAGTATGGTATTCCTTTATTAATCTGCAAAAGTTAGTAATATGTTGTTAAAAGGTATTAAACACAACATTATACTTACCATCTGTGTCTGTGAGCTGGAGTTCGGTCCATGAGTCCTGGAAGATAGAACAGGTAAAACATTGGGGTGTGTGGTTTAATTAGGGGAGTGCACTTACACACAGGGACTGAGGGAGGCTTACCCAGGCAAGCCTTATTAAACATTTAGTCTGGGTGGAGGCACAATTAATTTATAGGTAACCTATATAACAACAGACCTGACCATGTCCTGATGAAAATGTTACGTGTATAACATTGAAACGTTGACAAGCTCCACGACTACGTCTCGTTTTATTCCCCGCTGAGGGAGCCGTGAGTGCCGCTGACTGGGTCTGTTGTTTTAAGACATCCCTGCTGGGGATGTTATACGGAGGGCACCGGCTTTATACTTTCTACTGTATTAGTAAGGAGTGCTGCTGACTACTGCTACTTGTAGGTAACCTATATATATATATATATTCATATAAAATATCTTGATAGATAAGGGAGGGTTACATATACATGTTGTTCTTGTTGGAAATGATGTGCATGCAGGTGTTGATATTATGGAGTTATTTAGGCATATGCCATTGGATGACACAAATGATGAACAGCCCAGTTGGTTTATTGATAGACAGCAGGTACAGCCATACACATAGTTACATCCAGTGGCAGCTTCAGAGGTGGGGCTGCAGAGCAGTTAAAAATTTAAATAACGGAGCCGCCCCAACTGCCACCCCAAACACTGCCAAACATTGCTGTCTGGGACTCACTGGCAGTTGGTGTGACTGCCCTATTTGAATTATGGACTGTCTGCAGCCCCACCTCTGGAGTCGCACACTCCTCTTTCAACACTTCTATAAGTGTTGGCAGCATTTATTAGTAAATATGCCCCTCAGTCACTGTGACTGGGATTCTCTGAGCAACCTCTACTAAAGTTGCATCATAAATACCTATTAGAGACTTTTACCATGAAGGGGAGATGTATCAAACCTTTGAGAAAGATAAAGTGATGAAGTTGCCCTTAGTAGCCAATTAGCTTCTAGCTGTCATTTATCTACCACAATTTATAAAATGACTGTTAGAACTTCTCCACTTTATCACTCTCCGATCCTTGATACATCTCCCCCTTATTCTCTCTACATAGCTCATGAAATAATAAATAATATATACATAATGTATAATAAAGCTATGGTTGTAGCCATACATAGAAATGTTTTTGGACAAATATACTCCTTGGGACTGTGGGCCTGATTCAGACCTGATCGCTGTTGTGCGAAATCGCACACCGGCCGATTATCGAATGACTGCGCATGCATATGTCACCAAACAGCGGCAGGATGGTGCAAAAATTTCGATTGCACGGGTGTTCGCAAGGTGATTGACAGGGAGAGGCCATTTGTGGGTGGTAACTGCCCGTTTTCTGGGAGTGTCAGGAAAAACATAGGCGTTCCCAAGCGTTTTCAGGGAGGGTGTGTGACGTCAGCTCTGGCCCCGATCAGCCTGATGTGATCGCACTGTAGGAGTAAGTCCTGGGATACGCACAGACTGCACAGAATGGGAAAAACATTAGATGGTGAGTGTGATGCGAATGGTTTTGCAGTGACTGGCTCAGGGGAATTTTCGCACAGCGTACCCATGCATTCACACACTTGCACGGGGCAAATATTCACTCCCCCTGGGCGGCGACTATCTGATAGCAGGACAGTGTAATTTGCAGCACAGTGTTCAGGTCTGAATTAGACCCTGTGTGTGAACTATGGAAAGAAAAATGTTTCTCAATTTTTGTCTGTCTGTTTGTCCAGGCATCACGCAGAAACTAGTGGATTTATTTTGTTCATGTTTTCATTATTGTATAGCTTAGTGACCTAGAAAAAAACTGAGGTATGTATGAGCTCGATGTGACATCAGGGAGAGGAGCAATAAAGAATAAACAGATGCTTGACTTGGCCCGCGCAGTTTGCAGGCTCCTCAAGCCAAAAATTACTTCATGCACATAAATAAAAATTCTTTGGGACAATCATATTTCTAGGGACTGTTATGCAGACAAAAAAATGTTTTTAATAGGAATTTGCTGAGGCTCCTCAAGTCAAAAATGACTATAATGTATATAAATATACAATATATAAATATATTGCACACACAGGGGTAAATTTACTAAGATTCGTAATTTCCGAAAAAAGGTCAAAGTTCAATCACGAATGACATCGACAGTGTAAAACTGCAACTTTTTGAATTGATTACGATGGATTTACTAAGCTGTCGTATTCGGGTTTTTCTTTTCTTCCGATGTCGATGTCATTCGTTTTTTTTAACCTATTTTTACGGCAGTGATTAGCAAAACACTGCCGTTTTTTTTTACAATCAATCTCGGCCGGATCTGTGTGATCCGTGCTGGTGTTTATTTATTTATTTTTTTTAAATTAAACACTGTAAAATCATTAAAAAAAAATGCGTGGGGTCCCCCCTCCTAAGCATAACCAGCCTCGGGCTCTTTGAGCCGATCCTGGTTGCAAAAATATGGGGAAAAAAATGACAGGGGTTCCCCCATATTTAAGCAACCAGCATCGGGCTCTGCGCCTGGTCCTGGTCCCAAAAATACGGGGGACAAAAAGAGTAGGGGTCCCCCGTATTTTTAAAACCAGCACCGGGCTCCACTAGCTGGACAGATAATGCCACAGCCGGGGGTCACTTTTATATAGTGCCCTGCGGCCGTGGCATCAAAAATCCAACTAGTCACCCCTGGCCGGGGTACCCTGGGGGAGTGGGGACCCCTTCAATCAAGGGGTCCCCCCCCCCCAGCCACCCAAGGGCCAGGGGTGAAGCCCGAGGCTGTCCCCCCCCCATCCAATGGGCTGCGGATGGGGAGGCTGATAGCCTTTGTTGTAAAAGAAAAGATATTGTTTTTAGTAGCAGTACTACAAGGCCCAGCAAGCCTCCCCCGCATGCTGGTACTTGGAGAACCACAAGTACCAGCATGCGACGGAAAAACGGGCCCGCTGGTACCTGTAGTACTACTACTAAAAAAATACCCAAAAAAAGACAAGACACACACACACCGTGAAAGTAAAGATTTATTACATACATGCACACAAACATACATACATACTTACCTTATGTTCACACGCAGGTCGGTCCTCTTCTCCAGTAGAATCCAAGGGGTACCTGTTGAAGAAATTATACTCACGAGATCCAGGGGTCCAGGCTCCTCGGGAAATCCAGGGGTAATCCACGTACTTGCATAAAATAAGAAAACGGAAAGCCGAGCCACGAACTGAAAGGGGCCCCATGTGTTCACATGGGACTCCTTTCCACGAATGCCAGAAAGCCACTCTGACTTCTGTCTAAGTGGGTTTCTTCAGCCAATCAGGGAGTGCCACGTTGTAGCACTCTCCTGATCGGCTGTGTGCTCTTGTCCTCCCTGACAGGCAGCACACGGCAGTGTTACAATGTAGCGCCTATGCGCTACATTGTAACCAATGATGGGAACTTTCTGCCCTGCGGTTGACCTAAAGTGACGTCACCGCTGAGCAGAAAGTTCCCATCATTGGTTACAATGTAGCGCATAGGCGCTACATTGTAACACTGCCGTGTGCTGCCTGTCAGTGAAGACAGGAGCACACAGCTGATCAGGAGAGTGCTACAACGTGGCGCTCCCTGATTGGCTGAAGAAACCCACTTAGCCAGAAGGCAAAGTGGGTTTCTTGCATTCGGGGAAAGGTGACCCATGTGCAAACATGGGTCCCCTTTCAGTTCGTGGTCGGGACACCGTTTTTTTATTTTTGGCAAGTACGTGGATTAACCCTGGATTTGCCGAGGAGCCTGGACCCCTGGATCTCGTGAGTATAATTTATTCAACAGGTACCCTTGGATTCTACTGGACAAGAGGACCGTCCTGCGTGGGGCCATAGGTAAGTATGTATGTATGTGTGTATGTAAGTAATAAAATTATACTTTCACGGTGTGTGTGTCTTGTCTTTTTTTGGGTATTTTTTTAGTGGTAGTACTACAGGTACCAGCGGGCCCGTTTTTCCGCCGCATGCTGGTACTTGTGGTTCTCCAAGTACCAGCATGCGGGGAGGCTTGCTGGGACTTGTAGTACTGCTACTAAAAACAATATCTTTTATTTTACAACAAAGGCTATCAGCCCTCCCATCCGCAGCCCATTGGATGGGGGGGGACAGCCTCGGGCTTCACCCCTGGCCCTTGGGTGGCTGGGGGGGGACCCCTTGATTGAAGGGGTCCCCACTCCCCCAGGGTACCCCGGCCAGGGGTGACTAGTTGGATTTTTGATGCCACGGCCGCAGGGCGCTGTATAAAAGTGACCCCCGGCTGTGGCATTATCTGTCCAGCTAGTGGAGCCCGGTGCTGGTTTTAAAAATACGGGGGACCCCTACTCTTTTTGTCCCCCGTATTTTTGGGACCAGGACCAGGCGCAGAGCCCGATGCTGGTTGCTTAAATATGGGGGAACCCCTGTCATTTTTTTTCCCATATTTCTGCAACCAGGATCGGCTCAAAGAGCCCGAGGCTGGTTATGCTTAGGAGGGGGGACCCCACGCAATTTTTTTAGCAAAAATAAGCACTTTCACACCCCTTCCCACTGATATACATGCACGGATCTCATGGATCCCTGCATGCATCTCAAATCACGGATAAAAAAAGCAGGTCTGTTTTTTTTTAGGACTTTTTTACGAGTTGTAATTTTTCACGGCAGTGTTTTGTGTTTTTTTGCTTTGCACTTCTTAGTAAATGACCGAGATTCATACTTAAACAGCCGCGTTTTGACCGATGGTGTATTCATTCGTAATTTTTTACCTGAACTAGCAAAAAATTACGAATGCCCTCATCACTGCCGTGATTAGTGTTTAGTAAATGACCGAGATTTACCGAGATGACACTTTGATGAAAAAACGGCATCTCGGTCAAAATCGGGAGCTTAGTAAATATACCCCACAGAGCGCAGTTATCTATGTATGCATACATATAAATACATAGATATATACTGTATATTTCAAGATGTATTTTGCAAGAAAATCTGACTATATATTAATCACTAATCAAGCAGCTTATCTTGACTCATGAAGTTGCAGTATACATGTCAATCCAGTAGATGGCACACCAAGCATCTTTTTGTGTTAATTCCTGAAGGAAACACTGCAAATATTGTTTACAAAGACATTTTGTGATCAATGTCTACAATATAAAATATACTTTACAATATTTGATGCCACTACTGTCTTAGTAAATTTAATTCCGCTGAGCGATAACAGACATCCACGCAAGTGGAGCTGTAAGCAAAGGCTAGTAATATCCATTCATGTTAGGTCCCAAATCTGTGGCTGTTCATCAGAGGCGTTAATAAGGGCAGTCGAGCAAGGCACGTGCCCTGGGCGTCATGGCAGGCCCAGCAGAAGGGGGCGCCGCCGGCCAGGGCATCGTACCTGCTCCACCCGCCCACCTCCGTCATTGTGCAGCTGCCGCCCGTCCTACCTCCCCACTGCGCCGCCGAGCTACTGTAGTCCCGTGGACGTGGTGTAGTAGTGAAGGGGCTGTCTGCAGCCAGCGGCATTGTCAGCAGTACTGTAATGAGTCAGACTGACTCATTACAGTACGCCACCTCTGGCCAAAGTCAAAGTAGGAAGAAGCCCTTCAGGACCGGGAAGTAGGATAGGAGAGGTGTGCAGAAGGCAGTCTGGTCAGAGGATTGAGGAGAGAAGAGGGCCAATTCCCTTCGCAAAAATGGAAAAACAGGTCCCGCCCTTCTCCCCCTGCACACAGTGAGTGTAAAGAGGAGCCTGCTGCAAGTCTTCTCACATCAAAGAAAAAGGTGAGTTGATGCTGGAGTGCATGGGAGGGAAGGCGGTGAGAATCACTTAATGCTGCACTGTGAGGGGATCAGTCAAGGGGGGGATCAGTCAATGTTGCTCTGTAAGGGGATCAATGGGGGGGAGATCAGGGACTGTTGCACTGTGAGGGGATCGGGGGGGGGGGTGGATCAGTCACTACTGCAATGTGAGGGGATCAGGCGGAGGGGGAAATCAGTCACTGTTGCACTGTGAGGGGATCGGTCGGGGGGTTGGCAAAGGAGTCAGTGTTGCACTGTGAGTAGATCAGTGGGGGAGATCAGTCTGTGTTGCACTGTGAGGGGATCAGATGGGGGAATCAGTCAGTGTTGCACTCTGAGAGGATCAGTCAGGGGAGGAATCAGTGCTGCACTGTGTGGGGATTAGTCGAGGGGGGGGGATCAGTGTTGTACTGTGAGGAAATTAGTTGGAGGGGGGGAATCAGTCAGTGTTGCACTGTGAGAGGATCAGAGGCGTAACTAAGGAGGGTCAAGCAGGGCACGTGCTCTGGGTGTCGTGGCAGGCCCAGCAGAAGGGGGCGCCGCCGGCCAGGGCATTGTACCTGCTCCGCAAGCCTCCGTCATTGTGCTGCTGCCGCCCGCCCTCCCCACTGCGCTGCCGAGCTAGATCCGTGGACGTGGTGCTCGGCGGCTTTTGAGCAGCAGCGGCATCCAGTCTCCCTGTGCTCCCTGCTGCGCTGCGTGTCCTCCCTCCTGGCTGCCCATGCTCTCTCTCTCTCTCTCTCTGAATCCTGCCCGAGTTCTTTCTCCCACTTGCGATGTCTCTTTCCTTGTGTGCTGCCATGCCTCAGCCACAGCGAGACAGTTCAGCAGAGACTGAAGTAAGTAACCCACTGTAAACTGCAGTGCTGCAGCTGAGGAGCCTGCCATGCCCCTGCAGGGGAAATAGAGGGGGCCAGCAATGGGGAATACACTGTCTGCATGAAGTTACCAACATTTTTTGGCTCATACTGTGTGGGGTAATGTGGATAGGGCTCATACTGTGTGGGGTAATGTGGATAGGGCTCATACTGTGTGGGGTAATGTGGATAGGGCTCATACTGTGTGGGGTAATGTGGATATGGCTCATACTGTGTGGGGTAATGTGGATATGGCTCATACTGTGTGGGGTAATGTGGATATGGCTCATACTGTGTGGCGTAATGTGGATTTGGCTCATACTGTGTGGCATAATGTGAAGTTCGGCTCATACTGTGCGGGTTAATGTGAGTTTGGGTCATACTGTGTGGCGTAATGTGAGTTTGGCTCATACTGTGTGGGGTCATGCTAATTTGGCTCATACTATCAAACAGGCATCTTCTGGAGGATGTGATCTCCTACATGAATAGTAAATTACAACTGAAGACGCTATTTGCCTTAGAGGATACAGTTCTCCGGAGGTTCTATATTGTGAGAAACCGTCATACAGGTAAGCTGCATGTTGAATTGAAAATAATGTTCCCAGTGTGTGTGTGTGTGTGGGGGGGGTGGACGGGGACGCCATTCCTATTCTTGCCCTGGGCTCCAAAAACCCTAGTTACGCCTCTGCTGTTCATAGATTTTCAACCTGAAAAGTCAACCTGTTCTTGTTATACTCATTCTATACTTGCGCACATCTGCCTGTCTCTCTAGTCATTAGTGGATGCAGATTTGCCACTATAAAACGTAATGACGTATGATTCCATTGTATTTAGTGTGTATATGTGACATGTAAATATTGACTTGTGTCCAGCTCTATATAAACCCCTTTTTGATTATTAAATAAGATTGTTCAATTTCTTTAAACATGTAATATAATTTGAGTGTTGTGTTACGGAACATAATTTATTTCAGTGTCGTCATGATTACAACTTGGTTATAAATGTGAGAAAAGTATGTTTACACTAAACTGGAGTAATCTCATCCGTTTGAAATGTACTGTATATGTATATATATTTGACCCTGATCAAAAGTTTACATACCCTGGAGATTTTGGCCTGATAACATGCACACAAGTTGACACAAACGGGTTTGAATGGCTACTAAAGGTAACCATCCTCACCTGTGATCTGTTTGCTTGTAATCAGTGTGTGTGTATAAAAGGTCAGTGAGTTTCTGGACTCCTGAAAGACCCTTGTATCTTTCATCCAGTGCTGCACTGACGCGTCTGGATTCTGAGTCATGGGGAAAGCAAAAGAATTGTCAAAGGATCTGCCGGAAAAGGTAATTGAACTGTATAAAACAGGAAAGGGATATAAAAAGATATCCAAGCAATTGAGAATGCCAATCAGCAGTGTACAAACTCTAATTAAGAAGTGGAAAATGAGGGATTCTGTGGAAACCAAATCACGGTCAGGTAGACCAACAAAAATTTCAGCCACAACTGCCACGAAAATTGTTCGTGATGCAAAGAAAAATCCACAAATAACTTCAGCTGAAATACAGGACTCTGAAAAAAAGCAGAATAAAGTGAAGGTTATGGAGTGGCCATCTCAGTCTCCTGACCTCAATATCATTGAGCCACTCTGGGGAGACCTCTAATGTGCAGTTCATGCAAGACAGCCCAAGAATTTACAGGAACTGGAGGCTTTTTGCCAAGAAGAATGGGCAGCTTTACCATCTGAGAAAATAAAGAGCCTCATCCACAACTACCACAAAAGACTTCAAGCTGTCGTTGATGTTAAAGGGGGCAATACATGGTATTAAGAGGTGGGGTATGTAAACTTTTGATCAGGGTCATTTGGGTAGTTTCTGTTGTCATTATGATTTAAAAAGAGTAAACACAGTTGTTGGACAATAAATGGCTTCACCCAACCACTAACCATGAGTGAAAGAAAAGTTTGTGAGGTATCATTCATATTCTCTGACAAATGGCCAGAAAATCACAAATTCTGCTAGGGTATGTAAACTTATGAGCACAACTGTATATACTGTACATATACTCAAATGTGACAATGTGATTTACTGAAAGGATATATAAGGGATTCAATATGATTTACTGGTGGCCGGGATGCTGGCCATCAATATATACCGACAACGGCATCCCAGCTGCCAGTATGCCGGCAGTGTTGTGAGCGCAAGGGTCTCCTTGCGGGCTTGCTGCACTCGCCACAGGATCTATTCCTGCTCTATGGGCTGGATTCAAATGTTATCCCCCCTCTCGGCCATGATCGCGCCCGCCGGTGGCATTCTAATGTTACTGCCGACGGGGTCCGACAAGTTTATTTGAGCTCGCTACCCCCGGAGGTAGTAAGCTGAAATGCGTGTAAAGAGACCTCTTTGGGTGCCCAAACGGGTCTTTCACGATTGCGCTCATTAGTTTAGTCAGGTTTAGGTGCTTTGCGCGCCTAAACCCGACTGTACTGGGCGCGATAAGTGTGATAACAGGGGCCATTTGAATATCGCCCCTCTATCTCCCAGCATTATAGACGGGAGATAGGGGACGCGTTAAGATTTGAATTCCCCCCTGTGGATGCCGTGGGAATAGTCCTGTAGTGCCGGCATTCCGGTTGGTGGCATTGCCGGCTATTGGTATTCTAGCATCAGTAGCCTGACTGCCGGGATACCGACAGCTGGTAAATTAAACGGATCCCTATATAAGGGCACAATAAACACTAACTATAAGGTTCAGCTTATATATTGTATTTTTTGCTAAAGCAATAATAAAAAGCACAGAGATTGTACCTAATGCTACCAGTACATTTTGGGCGAATAACAGCCCACGCCTGTCAGACTCAGTGCTAAGGAAGGAACTGATGTATTTTTTACATTTTCTCCAAGGCAATAGCTCTTTTCTGAGGCCTGAGGTCGGCAGCTTTCCATAATCATCTGCTCCAAGGTAATTAGTTCCCTAGTGGATTGTGTTTAAAAATCCAGTGGGACTCTTATAATTGCTTATGTATAACCTGCATATTTTAATGCAACTCCCCCCCAAAAAAGTAGCAGCCAAAGTTTGGACGGAGAAGTTGTAGTGCTGTTATTTTTATCCCTTCCTGTGTTAACCTGCAATGAGGCCATTCTCTAACCAGAAGTTATTCAGGGCCATAGTAACAAAGGAGCAGATAGAGCTACATCTCCAGGACTCCACATAAAACTAGGCCCATTATCATGGCAGCATAATGATGACCAGGGCCCTTACTGGCCACAGTTGGTCAGAAATCCTAAAAAATAAAATTGTTTTTTCCCCCCACAAAATTATGGAATGTTTCTATATTTACATATTTAGCGATACATTGGGGGCTGATAGAAGTGTGGGGGCTGTACACACCCATGTGGCTCTGGCCACACCCACACAGCACTGGTCACAGCATCTCCAGGGGCTGAGGTTCCTATCAAGCGCCTGGAAGCAAAATACACGGTGTGCCCCCAGTGGCTCCAGCTTGCACATGTGCATTAGCAGTAGGACAGCTGACAGGGAAAAGGAAGAAGTAATATGATGCAATGCAATCACATTGCTTCTCAGTGATCACCAGGATGGTCTTATATCAGAGCCCCTGTTTCAGCAACTCACCAATGGTTGCATCTCGGCGAATAAAGATTCCAGTACACTGGCTTAAGTTTGTCCCAGTTGCCCGGAGGGAAGAAATATATTGGTGCCCCCCCTGTGTATGTATATGCGTGTATATGTGTATATATATATATATATATATATATATATATAGATTAGTGGTATAGCCTGCCGCACACAGTATTGTCCATGTTAGGAGTGCTGGATACATAATATGTTACAATAGTCCCAGAAGAAAAGATAAGATAAGATATTATGCAGTTTTTTAACACCCCATGTGCTTCTACTAATGTTTCTTGCCTCTGGTGCTTTTAAGATCTTATTTTTTGATAAAGATTTTATTATGCAGTAATTTGGAGGTGCTGGTTTCTTTTCTTCTGGGACTATTGTAACATATTATGTATCCAGCACTCCTAACATGGACAATACTGTGTGCGGCAGGCTATACCACTAATCTATGAGCAACATTTCTATGCCAACCAGCACCAGATATTTTGTAAAAAATTTTTTTTTGGAGTTTGTATGTTCTCACTTTTTTGTTTTTTGGAACCGAAAAACCAGAGGATATGGATATATCTAATACATATGCTAACGACCTGACTCAGATTAAACGATTTGCTGATAAGGACATTTCAAAGATATTATTTCAGGACACTAATTCACTTGCATTTGATGTGGATAGCCCCACTGAAATATTTTCTGATTTGCTTAAATTAAAGAAATGGAGAGTGGAGCTGAATTTGCATGGATTGACGCTTTCACAGTATTATAAAGAAAAGATTATACCTAGGGGCCTCCGCATCAGAAATCAGCCCACTATAGGCAGATCAAATGCTTTGTTTTGTAAACAGTGGTGTCAGATTTTGAATGATTGTTCTTTCCAACTTATGGTTCTAGTTATAGAGCAGGTCAATACTGATTTGGCATCATTAGATAAGGAAATTGCTAAATGTGAGGAAACGGGCCTAGAGAGTCTACAAGCTGACAAGTCAGTTGATTGGTTGCCCAGACTGGAGAGTTCTGTGGAATTATTCCATACCGACTTATTGGCGTTTAAAAAGAACAAATATAAAAGGGTTAAGGAGGATTATAAGGAATCCAGAGTTTATAGTTGGTTATCTGGTGGTGATTCTAGACCAAATTGGCGCACAGGTAATAGATTCAGAGGTAACCGTACAGGACGCAATTTTTCAGATATTGATACACATTCGGCGAGTGACTCTGATCACTCACAAGCAACCACTTCGGCTGCTTTTTTTCGGAAAGGCTCCATTACAAGGAGCAAATACAAGGATTTCATAGAAAAAGGCGATGCAGGAGGGGAGGTAAGAAGCAAAATAAAGCAAAAATCAGGGACAAATTACAAAAAGAAGTAGTGGTCTTTAACTTGTCTAACTACACACCTACTGAAACGGAGATGTCTGTTCTCTCAAAAGGTTTGTCTTTTGTTAAAACGTACAAACAGCCCACATTTGAGTTTGAAGTTGAACTGTATCGCTTTTTTCGTTCACTCAGGTTAAAAGATTTTTTTGTTAAACATCCTATATCCACTGCTGATCAAAGAGGCTTTAGGCCTAAAAGTATTTTTGATCCACCTAGCTTGAATCCATCTATAGAGACCTTTTCGAATCTTGTTAAAAGGGACATTTTGCCTTTTATGCAGACACAGAAGGTTTCTTATACCAATTTATCCAAGGATGAAAATAAGGCGCTTATGTCCCTTAGAGATAATAAAGAGCTTGTTATACGCCCCTCGGATAAAGGGGGCGGTATTGTACTGCTCAATAGATGTGATTACATAAAGGAGATTGAGAGACAGCTTTTGGACACTGAGTGTTATAAATGTCTTACGTATGATCCCACTTATTCTTATAAGAAAGAGATCGATACCGTTATCAATTTGGGTCTGGTGAACCGTTGGATTGATGAGCCAACAGCGAAGTTTCTTACGCAGGTTCATCCAAGAGTTCCTTTGATTTATGTACTACCAAAGGTACACAAAACCCTCATTAGTCCACCTGGCAGGCCTATAATTTCATCTTGTGGATCCCTTTGCCAACCTTTATCACAATTTATAGACTTCTGGTTACAACCTGTCGTGCAGAACACCACGCATTATTTGAAAGATACCACTGATTTCATTAAAAAACTTTCAGACCTGGGTTCCTTACCTCCGGGGAGTCTGTTGGTTACCTTGGATATCACCAGCCTGTATACCAACATTGATCATTCTGCCGGTATTGAAGCGGTCAGGAGTCTGGTATCCACCAGTCCACACTATAGGGGTCCCAACATTGAATTTCTGATTTTGTTACTGGAGATTGTGTTATGTAAAAATTATTTTCTGTTTGAAAATTCTTTTTATTTACAGCTACGGGGGACCGCGATGGGTTCGAATGTGGCCCCCGCGTATGCCAATTTGTATATGCATCTGTATGAAATTCAACACATTATGGCAGACCCAATTTTTTCACAGTTTATTCATTTTTATGTTCGTTATATTGACGATCTCTTTATGGTGTGGACTGGTGGTGAGGGGCTCCTCACTGATTTCATAGATACTTTGAACAGTCTGGACACTAAGATTAGATTTACGTTATCATTTAGTGAGATTTCTATCAACTATCTTGATGTGTGTATAGTTAAACAGGGGGATGAATTATCCACACAAATTTACAGGAAAGCAACCGACAAAAATACGTTGCTATCAGCAGATAGCTTCCATCCGGCCCCTTTAAAGCGGGGTCTTCCTCTTTCACAGCTATTACGAGTAGTACGTATTACATCTAATGTGGCGGAGCTACCACGGGCATTGGAAGAAATGGGCACACGCTTTGTACAAAGGGGATATGCACAAAATGAAATCAATGATGCTATTACAACATGTATGAATACCAAACGGGAGGATGCTTTGGAATCCAGAAAGAAGGATGCCACAACTGATCGAATGATTTTCTCCTCTACTTATTCTATAGCCTCAAGACATATTCGTGATGTCATACTTAAACATTGGCACATCATTCAGGCTGATGCGACTATAGGAACATTATGCAAAAATGTTCCACTCTTTTGCTACAAGAGGAGTAAGAACATTAAAGGTATTATAGCACCATCAGATATTGGTCCGATCAGATCTAAATGTTGGTTACAACCCAAGTTGGGTGTTTTCAAATGCCATGGGTGTGCAAACTGCAGTTTCCTGACGCTAGGAGATTCTTTTTTTGATCATCAGAATGGCAAGAGATTCAAAATAAAGCATCATTTGGATTGCAACAGCCGGTATGTTGTATATCTTATATCCTGTCCGTGCCGTCTACTATACGTTGGGAAAACAATTAGGACATTGAAGGAGAGAATTTCAATGCACCGTTCCTCTATAAAAAAAGCCTATGTTACATTGGACTTGAATACACCACCAGTGGCTAAGCACTTTGTGATGAGTGGACATACCATTAAAGATTTTCGCTGCATGCCAATAGATTGTGTCCCCCCACTGAGACGAGGGGGTGATCGTGGACGTATTTTACTCCAGCGTGAAGCCCATTGGATAGCCCGACTCAATTCTGTTGCACCGAATGGACTAAATGAGAGTCAAGGATTTGGTTGCTTTCTATAGGATACAATAATCTGTTAGGGACTCTATATAGCCTGATTAAGTTATTTTGTTCCTATTCTTGGTTTTTTGGTTTTGTTTTTTTCACTTTTTTGTTTAGCATGTTTAGGTGTGTCTAATATACCTACCAGTATATAGAGTATTGTAATCTAGTTGCTTTGGGGCATTAATTAATGATTTACTATAATATTGCCCATTACTAGTAGGTTGTAGTTTATTCTTTGTTTTGTGGAGACGATGCCGGATTGATACAGCTGCACCCAGTTTCCAATTAGGTGAGCATACTTTACACGTTTCTGGTGGGTATAAGAGACACACTTTTCATTACAGGTTACCGGTCCATGAGGAAGGTGCCTCTGAGCACCGAAACAGCTGTCGACCTACCTGTTTGTTGCTGGAGGCTTGCACTACTTACCACGTTGAAATGGTGATATGATATTATGCAGTTTTTTGACACCCCATGTGCTTCTACTAATGTTACTTGCCTCTGGTGCTTTTAAGATCTTATTTTTTGATAAAGATTTTATTATGCAGTAATTTGGAGGTGCTGGTTTCTTTTCTTCTGGGACTATATATATATATAATTAGAAACATAGAAACATAGAATTTGACAGCAGATAAGAACCACTTGGCCCATCTAGTCTGCCCATTTTTTTTTTTATCCTTTAGGCAATCTCAACCCACAACCTATTACAATGGAAGCAGGCACCTTACTGACGGAGATATCTTACTTTATAGGAGCAAATATCAGTAAAGGTGTCTGCTTCCAGTATATCTATAATAAAGAGGGTGTGATTTGTAAGGTGTAGTGGCTAGTGGGGAAGTCGGCTACGGAAGAGTTACCGGCTGCTGTCAATTAACTTCATTGATTAATGTCGCTGTACACACAGAACAGGAGGAGAGGTGCCCCCCTTCAAAGCAGGAGCCCGGCGGCAGCTGACTGCGTTGCCTCCCAGAGTTCTGCCTCTGTTCCAGTATAGGAGTCAGTGTCCAAGAGTCTGCACTGCAGCCAGGGCTGCTGTCAGAAATTGTATTGCCCAGTATAGATGACAGGGCCCGCCTGATCCCAGGCGCAGATGTACAGTACACCTCTAATGATGGGACTGATTCATACCTGATCACTCCTCTGAAATTTTGCAGAGGTTTGTGATCAGATAGTTGGTGCCCAAACAGAGTGAATACCCGCCCCGTGCAAGTCTGCGTTTGCCTTGCGAAAAGTTCTGCATACGCCAGTCAGCTGCAAATCCGTTTACAACTCACCATCGAATGATTTTTCCAGTCGGTGCGTAGCCCAAGACTTACTCCTACAGTGTGATCCAAACAGGCTGGTCAGGGCCGGAGCTGACGTCACACACCCTCCCTGAAAATGCTTGGGAACGCCTGCGTTTTTCCTGACACTCCCAGAAAACAGCCAGTTACCAATGTCAATCACCTTGCATATGCCTAGTGATCAAAAAAGACTCTGGACTCTTTCGCAGTTTGGTCTAGCGCATGTGCGCTATGATCTGTACGCATGCGCAGTCGATTGATAATCGTCTGCCTTGCGAATTCGCACAACAGTGATCAGGAATGAATCGGATCCGGTTATCACTGGCCGGATGGGTTAAATGAGTCCCCTGATACTACAATGACTGGTACCTTTCAAATTTTTTTTTACTTTTTTTTGGGGGGTGAGCCGCCCCCTTGTTTCCCCCTGTACCTACACCTATGCTCTGCACCCTGTATACTGCAGCACTGAATGAATTAAGATTATACAATGTACAAGGAGCAGGTCATTCTTTGCTCTCCCATGTACAGCAGCACACTATACACACACTGTTACATACACAGCAGCAGCACCCATTTGTTGTAGGACACAGTGCCATAGCCTCAGCAGGGTGTCAACCTCATGATGATGTTAGGGCACTGAGCGGGGCAGGGGGACTCTGAACACCAAGCTCCCCCGTCATGCTGTTGCTGACCGTCTTCTGTGCTAAGGCTGAGGAGCATCATTCATACTGCTAATAATCAGTCCCAGATTAAGGTCCACATGGGTCTGGAGCTGAAATTTATGAAAGGCCTATTGTGTGCCTCGGAAGGAGGTGTGACGGGCGCTGCGGTGGTGACTAGTGATGTGACCAGTGTGGTATGTCTGCGGTCTAAATAGGGGGTGTGGCCTGTGCCATGAGTGTGGCTAGTGCCTACCTTCAACCACTTAATAGTTAACTAAAACAAGAAAAACACAAAGGTGGCTTGTAACTAGCGCTTAGAAAGCTATTCCGTATCAATATATATGATGATAAGCGGTCTCACTGATCACTTTCAACCAGATGATTACTTTATCTCTCTCTAATAGATGAAAACTTACATTCTATTTCTTTCTCGAATACACATAACGATTTCTTTATATATGAAGAAATTTCTTGACTTGCTCACATATATAAAGACGTACCTAAGTTGCTCACATATATAAATTGAAAGAGAAAGCGTGAGGCCTTTTCCATATTGTTTTTCATTCGTAAAACAAGAAAAAGTTAGTTACCGCCATATAATACACAGCATCAGTGCCCACCATATCATATAGGGAGCATCACAGTGACCGCCATAAAAAAACCCACTATATAGTGTGACTGCAAGGCAGAGCACAAACAGAGGATTTAAGAGGTATGTGGTGACTGTAAAACACAGAGAAAAATACCAAAGTAGTATGTATCCTGTGAAACACTATATTATATGAGAACCCTGATGCACTTAGACCCCCTCAGGGTACAGAATATAGGGATAGCAATACGTGTGAGATACATGGAATAGAGATCACACAGCAGCTATTGGCACACACTCAGTCACATGTACAATGCAGAAATTATTACCAACAACAATAAAACTGTACTGGACTAGCAATACTAAGTACAAACTGTACTACTAAGTAAAGATATATAGGTATATAGATATAACATGCACAGTAAAGACTGGATGTATATCACAGGGTACTTGTACTTGTACTAAATATCCCTGTAGTAATGCATGTTCTTAACTAACACTGTCTAGACGACATGTAGAATACTTAAGTGTCCTGTAAATGCACAGCGCTGATGATGCAGGCGGCTTTACAGAGGAGACATTGCCCAGCAGTCCCAGAATCAGCTCAGCATGTGTGTAATGGCGCCCAAACACTGACATGGAGTGAGGGAGACAGAGAGATGCAGCTCCAGGGCGGGAACATTTGCAGTAAATGGCGCCTGGGGCTGGAGGAGGGGCTACAGGTCAGAGCCTTATCCCCTTGCTGGACTTTGCAGCGGGTACTGCGGGGCCTATTAAATTGGATTATTAGATTATTAGGTAATCTGACCTGTGTCCCTTGCCCTGGTGGTCTAGTGGGGTCCCTGTACGGCCACAGTATCCACGCCAGTGTGCACGGCCCATCTCCTAGAGACCGCAGCAGATCGCGGTTTTCAGCAGGTCCCGCCTGGGGACCCTCTTACCTCCTCCCTGTAATGCAGCCACGCGATCCTGGAGAGCAGCGGCAAGTGTGTGTGTGCTGAAGAGAAACCGGAGCCCTCTGCTGTAAGTACCCGGCAACCAGGGCGCGGGAGTATACAGCGCCGCTGGGGGAGGTGAAGGAGCCTTGAAGACTTCTGTCTTCTAAAAAAAGCTCTTTGCAGGGCTGCCTAGCGCAGCCCTTCCTGTTAGCTGCCTGCACTGCAGGCACCTACTTACAAACTGAGCTCCTGTGCACGGAGGCGGGGTTATAGAGGAGGCGCTGTGCATCTTGGGAACAGTCAAAGCTTTTAGCCTGTTGGTGCCTCGGATCAAGATCCAACTCTACACCACGATATTACCCCTGTGGAACACCAGTGTACCCTGCTGCAGAAAATAAATGATCAAAAGGAGCAACAATTGCATCTCTGAGACAACTGCACATGGAGGTAGCTGAAATCCCTAATGCTCAAGCAATAAAGAACGCTCAATACCTTTACTCTACAGAAACCAAAGCATCACCCACATCATATATACACTAGTGATGTGCACCGGACATTTTTCGGGTTTTGTGTTTTGGTTTTGGATTCGGTTCCGCGGCCGTGTTTTAGATTTGGATGCGTTTTGGCAAAACCTCCATGAAAATTTTTGGTAGGATTCGGGTGTGTTTTGGATTCGGGTGTTTTTTTACAAAAAACCCTCAAAAACAGCTTAAATCATAGAATTTGGGGGTCATTTTGATCCCATAGTATTATTAACCTCAATAACCATAATTTACACTCATTTTCAGTCTATTCTTAACACCTCACAATATTATTTTTAGTCCTAAAATTTGCTCCGAGCTCGCTGGATGGCTAAGCTAAGCGACCCAAGTGGCCGACACAAACACCTGGCCCATCTAGGAGTGGCACTGCAGTGTCAGACAGGATGGCACTTCAAAAAAATAGTCCCCAAACAGCACATGATGCAAAGAAAAAAAGAGGCGCACCAAGGTCGCTGTGTGACTAAGCTAAGCGACACAAGTGGCCGACACAAACACCTGGCTCATCTAGGAGTGGCACTGCAGTGTCAGGCAGGATGGCACTTCAAAAAAATAGTCCCCAAACAGCACATGATGCAAAGAAAAAAAGAGGCGCACCAAGGTCACTGTGTGACTAAGCTAAGCGACACAAGTGGCCGACACAAACACCTGGCCCATCTAGGAGTGGCACTGCAGTGTCAGGCAGGATGGCACTTCAAAAAAATTGTCCCCAAACAGCACATGATGCAAAGAAAAAAGAGGCGCCCCAAGGTTGCAGTGTGACTAAGCTAAGCGACACAAGTGGCCGACACAAACACCTGGCCCATCTAGGAGTGGCACTGCAGTGTCAGGCAGGATGGCACTTCAAAAAAATTGTCCCCAAACAGCACATGATGCAAAGAAAAAAGAGGCGCCCCAAGGTTGCTGTGTGACTAAGCTAAGCGACACAAGTGGCCGACACAAACACCTGGCCCATCTAGGAGTGGCACTGCAGTGTCAGGCAGGATGGCACTTCAAAAAAATAGTCCCCAAACAGCACATGATGCAAAGAAAAAAAGAGGCGCACCAAGGTTGCTGTGTGAGTAAGCTAAGCGACACAAGTGGCCGACACAAACACCTGGCCCATTTAGGAGTGGCACTGCAGTGTCAGGCAGGATGGAACTTCAAAAAAATAGTCCCCAAACAGCACATGATGCAAAGAAAAAAAGAGGCGCACCAAGGTTGCTGTGTGAGTAAGCTAAGCGACACAAGTGGCCGACACAAACACCTGGCCCATTTAGGAGTGGCACTGCAGTGTCAGGCAGGATGGCACTTCAAAAAAATTGTCCCCAAACAGTACATGATGCAAAGAAAAAAAGAGGTGCACCAAGGTCGCTGTGTGACTAAGCTAAGCGACACAAGTGGCCGACACAAACACCTGGCCCATCTAGGAGTGGCACTGCAGTGTCAGAGAGGATGGAACTTCAAAAAAATAGTCCCCAAACAGCACATGATGCAAAGAAAAAAAGAGGCGCACCAAGGTCGCTGTGTGACTAAGCTAAGCGACACAAGTGGCCGACACAAACACCTGGCCCATCTAGGAGTGGCACTGCAGTGTCAGACAGGATGGCAGATTTAAAAAATAGTCCCCAAACAGCACATGATGCAAAGAAAAAAAGAGGTGCAATGAGGTAGCTGTGTGACTAAGCTAAGCGACCCAAGTGGCCGACACAAACACCTGGCCCATCTAGGAGTGGCACTGCAGTGTCAGACAGGATGGCAGATTTAAAAAATAGTCCCCAAACAGCACATGATGCAAAGAAAAAAAGAGGTACAATGAGGTAGCTGTGTGACTAAGCTAAGCGACCCCAGTGGCCGACACAAACACCTGGCCCATCTAGGAGTGGCACTGCAGTTTTCTAGCGAGAGGATGAGTGCTTCCATCCTCATGTGAATCTGAACCACTAGCCATGAACATAGGCCAAGGCCTCAGCCGTTCCTTGCCACTCCGTGTCGTAAATGGCATATTGGCAAGTTTACGCTTCTCATCAGACGCTTTTAATTTAGATTTTTGGGTCATTTAACGGAACTTTTGTTTTTTGGATTTTACATGCTCTCTACTATGACATTGGGCATCGACCTTGGCAGACGACGTTGATGGCATTTCATCGTCTCGGCCATGACTAGTGGCAGCAGCTTCAGCACGAGGTGGAAGTGGATCTTGATCTTTCCCTATTTTAAACTCCACATTTTCGTTCTCCATTTTTTAATGTGTGGAATTATATGCCAGTATCAATAGCAATGGCCTACTACTATATATACTGCGCACAACTGAAATGCACCACAGGTATGGATGGATAGTATATGTCAGGTCTCTAGGTTTGTCTGTCCCCGGCGGGGGCGCTAGTGGGTCAGTGTTGGTCTGATGGATAAAACGGGGAGGCAATATAATAGTCCTGCGCATAGGCGCTGATGTTTTATTGTTACTGAGTAGATCGGATAACACAGTATAAACAGAAAACCGGTAATGGAATGACAATAGATGATAACTGGATTTAAATAGCAGAGGTCTCTTGCAAATGAAATGTGAAACAACAAAACTGAAGGCAGATGATATAACTAAAGTCCAATAGTACTTGATAGCACACAGTCTCGGTATAACGTAAGATAAAGTAACTTGAAAGGCAGAACTCTGGTATGTAAAAGAAACACTCAGTCTCTATAAAGCACACAAGTCCAGATAGCTTTACTAGGTTCAAGCAGGAAACAGTCTCTAAGCCATCAATAGTAATACTGCTGAAATGCACAGATGGAATACAGATAGCCAGTGTACAAGTGAGATGGTAATATGAACACCTGAGGAGAGTCTCTGCTGCTGGTGATTGTGGCTGAATGGAATTGGAGTCCGGAGTTAACAGGAGAGCTGTGAGAATGAAGACTGGAACAAATGGAAGTAACCATGGAGATCGCTGGAAACAGGAACCAGAAGAACCAAGGCACACGGTGTGTGACTTGTTGTCCGAGGCAATGTGAGAGAGCCACAAGCTGGAAGTTATACTTCCTGCCCAGCAGTGATTGGACACAAACTGCAGGCGGAGATACAAGCTGAATTGAACATCAGAATCAGCTGCGTGCAGGTGCCATGGTAACGTCCACACAGGCTGGACATCGGCACGCCGCAAAACCCACACAGGACCAGACTCAGGAGTACTCAGCAATGTGAAATAGAACGCTCGCGGATACTACACCCACGCAGCCGCAACTGGGGCCAAGACCTCCGGAGGCCCGCACACCAGCGCGCTGGTAAGTGAGACGTAGCAGAGCGCCGATTCCTGACAGTATACTTGACGACACAGAGGTAGGTAGAGCAGTGGCCTTCCGTACCGTACTGCTATATATACTGGTGGTCACTGTCAGCAAACTGCAAAACTAAAATGCACCACAGGTATAGAATCTAGATGGATAGTATTCTTGACGACACAGAGGTAGGTAGAGCAGTGGCCTTCCGTACCGTACTGCTATATATACTGGTGGTCACTGTCAGCAAACTGCAAAACTAAAATGCACCACAGGTATAGAATCTAGATGGATAGTATACTTGACGACACAGAGGTAGGTAGAGCAGTGGCCTTCCGTACCGTACTGCTATATATACTGGTGGTCACTGTCAGCAAACTGCAAAACTAAAATGCACCACAGGTATAGAATCTAGATGGATAGTATACTTGACGACACAGAGGTAGGTAGAGCAGTGGCCTTCCGTACCATACTGCTATATATACTGGTGGTCACTGTCAGCAAAACTCTACACTGTACTCCTCCTATATAATACTGCTGGTCCCCAGTCCCCACAATAAAGCAGTGAGCACAGATATATGCAGCACACTGAGCACAGATATGGAGTGTTTTTCAGGCAGACAACGTATAATACTGGTGGTCACTGGTCAGCAAAACTCTGCACTGTACTCCTCCTATATAATACTGCTGGTCCCCAGTCCCCACAATAAAGCAGTGTGAGCACAGATATATGTAGCACACTGAGCACAGATATGGAGCGTTTTTCAGGCAGACAACGTATAATACTGGTGGTCACTGGTCAGCAAAACTCTGCACTGTACTCCTCCTATATAATACTGCTGGTCCCCAGTCCCCACAATAAAGCAGTGTGAGCACAGATATATGCAGCACACTGAGCACAGATATGGAGCGTTTTTCAGGCAGAGAACGGATAAAACTGGTGGTCACTGATCAGCAAAACTCTGCACTGTACTCCTCCTATATAATACAGCTGCTCCCCAGTCCCCACAATTAAGCAATAAGCACAAATATTTGCAGCAACATTAATAAATGGAGAGGACGTCAGCTACGTCCTCTCCCTAACATTTCCAATGCACGAGTGAAAATGGCGGCGACGCGAGGCTCCTAATATAGAATCCGAATCTCGCGAGAATCCGACAGCGGGATGATGACGTTCGGGCGCGCTCAGGTTAACCGAGCCATACGGGAGAATCCGAGTATGCCTCGGACCCGTGTAAAATGGGTGAAGTTCGGGGGGGTTCGGTTTCAGAGGAACCGAACCCGCTCATCACTAATGTATGTGCAGAGGTACTATAGAGTGTAAATCTCCACCTTGGGCATCTACCTGAAACGGGACCCTTTGCTCTCATGGAACTGCTCATCCAAGAACGCCAGCCCCTTCCTCCGGTGATCGGCCTTTGCCGCTTTACTGTTGAGTTAGATGCGGCCACAGGAGAACGGACAGCCCCTGGTGTCCTCAGATTCCTGGCTGGTGGTGAAACTGGTCTGCAGGGATCGCCGAGAGAACAACCGCCGGCATAAGGAATTAACACAGATGGAGCCCGCAGCGGCCTGGCAGAACATGCTCCGTGTCAGGCAGGAAGCGGCCGGGCGCCGGTGCTGAGGAAGGGAGACTGTGAGTGCCTCACACTCCTCATCGTAATCTCCTTGCTCTGCCCACGGCCTGAACTTTCCCTGTGTGCTCTCCTCTGTCCCGGCTCCTGCCAGCAGTGCCTCCTGTGCAGTCCCTCACCGGGACCAAGGCCACTGCCGGCTCCCTCCTCTCCTGAGAGCTGAGGAGCGAGAGGCCGCCACCCCCTCGCTCGCCTGGAGCCGCCCATTTCCTCCTGCAGTAACTGATAGCACTGCTCGTCGTCACGGTAATAGATACAAGAAGGGCCTCTCAGCGTCTAGTGCCTATGCCTAGGGCCGACTCTGGGGCCATGTATCTGGCTGTGTTTGAGCTTTGAAGTTAAACAGCTGCGGGGGTTTAAGTAGGCAGGGCCTCGGGTCGCCGCTGGCAAGAATGCTGTAATGAGCAGGAAAATATTTTTTCCTGTCTACAGTATTGGGCCTGTTTTGATAGTGGGCCTGGAGCTGCAGCTCCATCAGCCCCATTGTTAATCCGGCCCCGCTAATAATACAGAGTTGGCAGCCTCTCTCCTTACACTGACACACATGGATGCAAGCAGCAGGAGGTCCTCCAAGGTGCTCCCGAGCAACAACAGTAGTGGCTGATTTGCTGCAGTCACTTTTGTGAATGCTCGGCAACTCCTTGGTGCCACTACTCCTTCCTCTCCCCTCTGTGCCCCCTAACAGTTGGTGGCCGAAGGCCAGTGCTTCCATTGCCTCTGGGAGTTACGACACTGAGACTCAGTATAGGCATTTCAATATTTTTCACCCCAGACAGACGTAGCCCTTTTTTCAGCCCTGGAGTTATTAAGGGGTCCATTCAGCAAGCACTGCTGTGCTACTTTAGCTCTACTTTAATCACTGAATATTAAATCACCAGAGCAATTCAACATTGCTCCGGTGCAGAGACAGCCAATCCGAAGATCAGCTGGCCCTGTGATACCTATTACCACATGTTTTTGTAGCAGTAACACTTTGCAATGCCGTGCCTGACTCGGCAGTACTAGAGCGTATACATGAGCATAAAAACCCAAGTGTCCAGCGGAAGGACACCGCAAACCCATAGAAAGAGTGGCATTCTGGGAACAAAGTAATGACATCTGAAGATTGGTTCCCGCTGTGAAGCTCCAAAAATTTGTATTTTCAGAGCTTGATGCATTTGATGCAGTCCAGTTCGGGACTGAAAGGAAAGCAGGAGATATCTGTGAAATCATCTGTATCAGTGGCGTGCGGTGAGGTCAGTGGCTGGGGAGGCACAAGCAGCTAACATCCCCCCCCCCCTCCCCCATAGAGGGAAAAAAACAAAAACGAAAGCGTAGCCCCCCCCCCCCCCCTTTATTTGTAAAACCAGCACCAGGCAGAACCAGCCAGGGGGGGTAATGCCATAGCATGGGAGACACTCGGTATGGGGACCCCCTGCCATAGCATTAATCTACCCCCCCAAGCTAGTCAGCCCAGGGCTGGAATTCCTCGGAAGTGGGGACCCCAAAAAATAAACATGGGGTCCCCCTCCCGAGCAATAACCAGCACTGGGCTGATAGCCCGGTGCTATGCCCCGCACCCCTGGTGGCGGTGGGTGCGGGGTTCATTGTTAAAATTGTTCTTTACAGGTGGCCTACAGATCCCAGCAAGCCTGCCCCAGCATGCTGGCACTTGGAGAACCACAAGTGCCAGCATGCCCGGACATAATGGGCCCGCTTGCACCTGTAGTCCGCCTGTAAAGAATAGTAATATTGTTCTTTACAGGTGGCCTACAGGTCCCAGCAAGCCTGTCCCAGCATGCTGGCACTTGGAGAACCACAAGTGCCAGCATGCCCGGACATAAATGGCCTGCTGGCACCTGTTGCCCACCTGTAAAGAAAATATTAAAATAAAAACACCACAGTCTTAAAAAATAAGTTTTATTGCACAGGGTCTTCACCTGGGGGCGGCAGCCTTTAAGATCTTTTGCATGGCCGCCGCTTCCCCAGGGCTTCAGGCGTCTTCACCTGGGGGGGCGCCACCTCCCCAGGGCTTCCAGCGTCTTCCTCTGAAGTCTGAACCTGGGAGGCGGCGGACTTAAAGCTCTTTTGCATGGCCGCCGCCTTCCCCAGGGCTTCCAGCGTCTTCACCTGGTGGGCGGCGGCTGCTAAGCTCTTTTGCATAGCCGCCCATCCAGGACTTCCGGCGTCTTCAACCTTCAGGAGCTCTTCTCCGCTCCTCCTCCGCCGTCGGACTGACAGCCGCTCCCTCGCGCTGACTTATATAAGTCAGCCAGAGGGGGCGGAGCGATGACGCGGCGAGCCGTGATTGGCTCGCGGCGGCCATCTTCAATTTAAAAAATGACGCTGAGGCGCCATTTTTTAAATAGGTTACCGCTCCGCTGCTCAAACTCTGCACCGCCGCCCGCACTCACGCCGCCCGCACCGCCGCAACCACGCCGCCCGCACTGCCGCCGCCCGCACCGCCGTACCCCCGCCGCCCGCACCCCCGCCGCCAGCACCCACGCCGACGCCGGCACCTTCGCCGCACCCACATCAGTGATTGACAGCGAATCCAGTGACGGATCCGCTGGCCAATCACTGTGGCCTGACTGACAGGGGACGTGCTTTCATAGGTTGAAAGCACGTCCCTGTGTGAAAGCGGCACCACCCGCGCCCGCCCCCCACTCCCATACTTTTCCCTATCTGACAGGGAGGCACCACGATCGGTGCCTCCCAAACACTTTACACAGGACTGGGATGATTAGGATAATATAAAGCAAATACTTATGACACAGAATATGTGTCATAAGTATCTTCTTTATATTATTTTAATCAGTAATGACAGGGGAGGCACTGCCTCCCCTGACTGCACGTCCCTGATCTGTATTACCTGTATAATGAATGTCCCCCAATATCTAATTTCTGCAAAATTAAGGACATCAAAAATTGGGAAGGCTCAAACCACAAGGGGCTAATCACATAACATGAATAAGATATTTGACCAATATGAATTAACAAGTAGCCATTTTCATAATGCATCAGATATGTTTTTGTGGGTTGCAAGTGGCCTCTAATCACTGAAACTTGACCGCGACTTTGAGGGCAAAATTACCAGAATCTCTCCACAATTAGCTGAAACATGTAGCTGAGAATGGAAGTGTTACCAAATACTAACAGGATGCCTATACTTTTGCATATCCCACATTCTCCCCATTTTTTTTTTTACATTGTTTTTTATTTTTATTCTGTTATATTCAGCAAATATATTGCAGGTGTGCATTATTAAGTGTAGAAATATGTAAAGTTTCTACCATGCAGTGTTTGTGATCTTTCATAGATACAGAGAAACATTCGATTTTGTCAGTGATACACCTTCTCTTGAACAAAACTGCATATATATATATATATATATATATAAATAAATATAGACAGATTTCGCTATGGACATACAGAAGGAGAGAGCACAGTTCCTCCCATCAAGAGACACTAGTGGTAATTGAACCTCTTAATCTGCCAAGATCTTCCCTGCTAAATTATGCGTTGTCGCTGATGGTGAGACCAAAATCTTTCTACCCCCTCTGCCCCCCCCTCGCTTTTCCCCTCCCCATGTGGCTGCATCCTGGTTGAACAGACACAGGCCAGGATGCCGTCAACTGGCTGCTGACGGACTCCGTTTGCAAGTCTTCTGTCAACGTAATAAATATATGTGCTCTGTACACTGCCTGTTGATGCAAACCTTTTTTTTTTTTTTAGAAGTGTTTCTACATTTTCTATTAATTATACAGGTCACTGTCTCTCCTTTTTTATATTTCCCACTGGATGGAGTTGTTTTTTTATATTCTGATATGTTACTGTGTACTGCTTGACACAGGCACGTTTACTTTAATAATGTATACTATGTCAGGAATTGGTATGCTGCTCAACGATTCTTACCAGCACGATGGTGTACTAATTTGCAGAGGCACTGGATGCCGCCATGACACCTGCGATCAGCTGACTGCAGATTCTCCAACCACAGCCTCTGCATCAGTCAGCTGACGCTGCTCTCCAATCATTGCTGGCCAGGAGGGATAAAATGGAAGTTCAGGTAAGATAACAGTGTAGGGTTACCACCTCATCTCTTTAATTCTGGACACATATTAATTACACAGGTTCTATGGCTGGCTTACTTCAAATATCCATTTCACTTGGTTTTAATCAGCCACAGCACATGTGTAATTAATATGTGTCCAGAATTAAAGGGATGTGGTGGTAACCCTAAACCAGTGCCTTGAACAACATTGCTTACTAGAGCTATGTCTCCTGGCTCCAGTACTCTGAGACTTGCTGTCTTAAGCTGGGTACACACTGAAGTGACGAGCATTCATTCTGACATTGGAATGAATGCCCCAGCAGCAGAGATTACCAGTACACACGGGCACAATGCTCATGAGGAATGGAATATACCATGTCCCATCCTTTATTAGCATAAACAAGGACGCTAGGTTTGATGTGCAGAACACGGGTGAATTCATAGCTTCACCAACGTGATTGAAGCTAAGGGGGAAGGAGTGTGGTAGGGACAGCATGATTACACATGAGGTTAATGTGGAACAGCAGGATTGGAGCAGCAGTAACAGTTCTGATGGAATCCAGTCCGGGTTTTAGCTGAGTCTGTTGTAAGCCACAGCTCGGCTAATCACTACAATTTATCTGCCACCTTTAAAAATGTGTTTGTTCAGTAGGTCATTACTTTTGATGCCAGCAAGTGGCCAGGTGATAGGATGGGTGTCTGGGGTTATGTAAGGAGCCATTTCATAGCTGAATTATTTGTGTTCACTAGAACTTGGAATGCTGTGCTGCTGTTTTAAAAACTATTTGTAAAACCTGCATGTATTGTGCAACTTGCATGAGGTGGAAATAAAGTGAGTTGATCTGTTATCCTGACTATGTGATCCCTGTCACATCATATATACATATATATATATATATATATATATATATATAAACATACACACACACACACACACACACACACACACACACACACACACACACACACACACACACACACGTTGAGTATCCCATATCCAAATATTCCGAAATACGGCATATTCCAAGATACAGACTGTTTTGAGCGAAAGTGAGATAGTGAAACCTTTGTTTCTCTAACGTCCTAGAGGATGCTGGGGACTCCGTAAGGACCATGGGGATAGACGTGCTCCACAGGAGACATGGGCACTTTAAGAAAGACTTTGGATCTGGGTGTGCACTGGCTCCTCCCTCTATGCCCCTCCTCCAGACCTCAGTTTGATACTGTGCCCAGTGGAGACTGGGTGCTTTTCAGAGAGCTCTCCTGAGCTTTCTGACAGAAAGTATTTTAGTTAGGTTTTTTATTTTCATGGAGCCTGCTGGCAACAGACTCCCTGCATCGAGGGACTGAGGAGAGAGAAACAGACCCACTTCTCTGAGTTTCAGGGCTCTGTTTCTTAGGCTACTGGACACCATTAGCTCCAGAGGGATCGGTACACAGGTCTCACCCTCGCCGTCCGTCCCAGAGCCGCGCCGTTGTCCTCCTCGGAAGATAGAAGCCGGGTGAGTATGAGAAGAAAAGAAGACTTCAGAGGCGGCAGAAGACATCTTGATCTTCATAGAGGTAACGCACAGCAGTGAAGCTGTGCGCCATTGCTCCCATTCACCTCACACACATCTGTCACTGTAAGGGTGCAGGGCGCAGGGGGGGCGCCCTGGGCAGCAATATAAACCTCTCCTGTGGCAAAAGTACATATATACATGTACAGCTGGGCACTGTACATGTATATAAAGAGCCCCCGCCATGTTTTTAAGAATCTTGAGCGGGACAGAAACCCGCCGCCGAGGGGGCGGGGCTTCTCCCTCAGCACTCACCAGCGCCATTTTCTCCACAGCACAGCACTGAGAGGAAGTTCCCAGGACTCTCCCCTGCTTACACACGGTGACAGAGGGTTTTCAAGAGGGGGGGGGCACATAATTGGCGCATATACATACACAAAGGCGCTACTGGGTAAACATTCTGTGTTTTTCCTGGGTCATATAGCGCTGGGGTGTGTGCTGGCATACTCTCTCTCTGTCTCTCCAAAGGGCCTGGTGGGGAACCTGTCTTCAGAAAAGAGCTTCCCTGTGTGTGTGTGGTGTGTCGGTACGCGTGTGTCGACATGTCTGAGGTTGAAGGCTCACCTAAGGAGGAGGGGGAGTGTATGAATGTAAGGTCTCCGTCGGCAGCGCCGACACCTAACTGGATGGATATGTGGAATGTTTTAAGTGCTAATGTAAATTTATTGCACAAAAGATTAGACAAAGCTGAAGCTAGGGTACAGTCAGGGAGTCAACCCATGTCTGTCCCAATGTCGCCGGGACCTTCGGGGTCTCAGAAGCGCCCACTATCCCAAATAGTTGACACAGATACCGACACGGATTCAGATTCCAGTGTCGACTACGATGATGCAAAATTACAGCCAAAAGTGGCTAAATGTATTCGATATATGATTATTGCAATAAAAGATGTTTTGCATATCACAGAGGAACCCCCTGTCCCTGACACGACGGTACACATGTATAAAGGAAAGAAGCATGAGGTCACCTTTCCCTCCTCACATGAGCTGAACGAATTATGCGAAAAAGCTTGGGAATCTCCAGACAAAAAACTGCAGATTCCCAAAAGGATTCTTATGGCGTATCCTTTCCCGCCAAAGGACAGAATACGGTGGGAATCCTCCCCTAGGGTAGACAAAGCATTGACACGCTTATCAAAAAAGATAGCGCTGCCATCCCAAGATACGGCTACCCTCAAGGATCCTGCTGACCGCAAGCAGGAGGTTACCTTGAAGTCCATTTACACACATTCTGGTACGTTACCCAGACCGGCAATTGCGTCGGCCTGGGTTTGTAGTGCTGTAGCAGCATGGACAGATTCCTTATCAGCGGAAATTGATACCCTAGATAAGGATACCATTTTAATGACCCTAGGGCATATAAAAGATGCTGTCTTATATATGAGGGATGCTCAAAGAGATATTAGTTGTCAAAGTCGAAAAATATTGAAGCACACACACCAAGTACAAACCACACACAGATGGCCCCTGCGCGCGCACTAGTTCTGCTGTGTGTGCACAAATCCGCAATTTGCGTAAGGTCGCTCCCCGCGGTCATGCGCCTTAGCGCGTGGTATGCGTATTTACGGTAGGGTTTGTGTGCGCATGGAGGGCTATCAAAACATTACATATTTAATCCAAATAGTGCACAATGTACACATAGCCTCCCTGCACCACAGCAGAAAATTATAGCTGTTTAAATGGTAACAGAACAAAGGGATTCACCATTACAGGATAGGAGGGGACAGAACAAGGTTACAAGGTGGTGTTTGGTATCCAGCTGTAGGGTATTTTAAGGGAAACATTCCGGTGTTGGTTTGAGGATGATCGCATGTTCCTGTGGATAGTTATGTGCAGGAGCAGAATATATATATAAACTGTATTTACTATATATTATGTATGCGGGGGGAATCCAGAGGAGACCACCCACAAGAAGCAGTTAAGAAAGACATCGCCCACCTTTTCAAATCAACCTATGACCTCTCCTGTAATGTAAATGACCATCCCTGTGTCCAATGGACAAAGAGATTACAGTATCCATTGTGTTATGTTTTGGATGAAGTGAATAAAGAGAGCCTACAGCAGGCTTAGTCACACAGAAGGCTCACAACGCTATCTATCAGATGGCGGAGGACCGGACCGGGTTGCGCAAGCGAATCTACTCACGTATGTACATTGACTGTAGCCATTATTCTGTCTAGATTTATCTTGTTAGCCTGTAGTGTATAATTTGTACTGTTTACCTTTTTGGAATAATTCACGGTGACCTTAGAACCCTGTGGTTTCAACTACAGAACGGTCTTGTGTCCTCATTTCCCTGCTAGGGTTTAAAGTGTGTAACATTACCAAACTGTATAAGGTTTTAAAAGTGTATTGATAAGGTGTAACATCATTGCAGTGCTTTGCTGCATAAGGTTTAAGGTGTAACATCATTGCAGAGCTTTGCTGCATAAGGTTTAAAGTGTAATCATATCATTGCATTGTATAACTCTATAAGGTGTTAAGGTGTATTAATTCGGTGCGAACGCACTGCGTGTGCTTTGTACCCGTGGTGCGGCGTTTGTACGCTAAGTGCGTACACGGTACGGGACTCTGTGCGCAAATAGTATACGAAGTACGTAGCGTGAGCTAGCGACCGCAGCAGCTCCATGGTAAAGGTGTGTTTAAAGGTATAGCTTTATGGTTTAAGATAATAACTGACATTATCATAGTCTACTGGGTTCATGAATAAACGCTATGTCTATTTCTGCTAGGCGAGTCTTATGGACCCGACAGTGGACAGGTGATGCCGACTCAAAGAGGCATATGGAGTTTTTGCCTTACAAGGGTGAGGAATTGTTTGGAGAGGGCCTCTCGGACCTCGTCTCCACAGCTACGGCAGGTAAATCACATTTTTTGCCTTATATTCCCTCACAACCTAAGAAAGCGCCTCATTATCAAATGCAGTCCTTTCGTTCAAATAAAAACAAAAGAGTACGTGGATCGTCCTTTCTTGCCAGAGGTAAGGGCAGAGGAAAAAAGCTGCACAACACAGCTAGTTCCCAGGAACAGAAGTCCTCCCCGGCCTCTGCTAAATACACCGCATGACACTGGGGCTCCCCTGAGGGAGTCCGCTCCAGTGGGGGCACGTCTTCGACTTTTCAGCCACATCTGGGTTCACTCACAGGTGGATCCCTGGGCAATAGAAATTGTTTCTCAGGTATACAAGCTGGAATTCGAAGAGGTGCCTCCTCGCCGGTTTTTCAAATCGGCGCTACCAACTTCTCCCCTAGAAAGGGAGATAGTGTTACATGCGATTCACAAATTGTGTCTTGAACAAGTGGTGGTCGAGGTTCCCCTGCTTCAAAGATGGAAGGGATACTACTCAACTCTGTTTGTGGTCCCGAAACCGGACGGTTCGGTCAGACCCATTTTGAATTTTAAAATCCCTGAACCTTTACTTAAAACGGTTCAAGTTCAAGATGGAATCGCTCAGAGCGGTCATCGCCAGCCTGGGAGGGGGGGATTTTATGGTATCTCTGGACATAAAGGATGCATACCTGCATGTTCCCATATATCCTCCTCATCAGGCGTACCTGAGATTTGCGGTACAGGATTGTCATTACCAATTTCAGACGTTGCCGTTTGGGCTTTCCACGGCCCCGAGAATTTTCACCAAGGTAATGGCAGAAATGATGGTGCTCCTGCGCAAGCAGGGTGTCACAATTATCCCATACTTGGACGATCTCCTCATAAAAGCGAGATCACGGGAGAAGTTGTTGAACAGTGTATCACTTTCACTGAGGGTATTACAGCGACACGGCTGGATTCTCAATATTCCAAAGTCGCAGCTGAATCTTTCTTGGGCATGATTCTGGACACAGACCAGAAAAGGGTTTTTCTTCCGATAGAAAAAGTGCAGGAACTCATGACTCTAGTCAAGACCCTGTTGAAGCCGAAAAAAGTGTCAGTACATCATTGCACTCAAGTCCTAGGAAAGATGGTGGCGACATACGAAGCCATCCCCTTCGGCAGGTTCCATGCAAGGACTTTCCAATGGGACCTACTGGACAAGTGGTCCGGGTCACATCTACAAATTCATCAACGGATCACCCTGTCCCCCAGAGCCAGGGTATCTCTCCTGTGGTGGCTGCAGAGTGCTCACCTCCTCGAGGGCCGCAGGTTCGGCATTCAGGACTGGGTCCTGGTGACCACGGACGCGAGTCTCCGAGGTTGGGGAGCAGTCACACAGGGAAGACATTTCCAAGGTCTTTGGTCAAGTCAAGAGACCTGTCTCCACATCAACATCCTGGAACTGAGGGCCATATACAATGCCCTACGTCAAGCGCAGGCATTACTTCACGACCAACCAGTTCAGATCCAGTCAGACGTCACCGCAGTAGCTCATGTAAACCGCCAAGGCGGCACAAGGAAGAGTGGCGATGGCGGAAGCCACCAGAATTCTTTGCTGGGCGGAGAATCATATAAGCGCACTGTCAGCAGTGTTCATTCCGGGAGTGGACAACTGGGAAGCAGACTTCCTCAGCAGACACAACCTGCATCCGGGAGAGTGGGGACTTCATCAGGAAGTCTTCGCACAGATTGCAAGTCAGTGGGGACTGCCCCAAATAGACATGATGGCGTCCCGTCTCAACAAGAAGCTAAAAAGGTATTGCGCCAGGTCAAGAGACCCTCAGACGGTAGCTGTGGACGCCCTAGTGACACCGTTGGTGTCCCGGTCGGTCTATGTATTTCCTCCTCTTCCTCTCATACCCAAGGTGTTGAGAATAATAAGAAAAAGAGGAGTGAGAACAATCCTCATTGTTCTAGATTCGCCACGAAGGACCTGGTATCCGGATCTGCAGGAAATGCTCACTGAAGATCCGTGGCCTCTTCCTTTAAGACAGGACCTATTGCAACAGGGGCCCTGTATGTTCCAAGACTTACCGCGGCTGCGTTTGACGGCTTGGCAGTTGAACGCCGGATCCTAGCGGAAAAAGGTATTCCGGATGAGGTCATTCCTACGCTAATAAAGGCTAGGAAGGACGTGACTTCAAAACATTATCATATGGCGAAAATATGTTTCTTGGTGTGAGGCCAGGAATGCTCCTACGGAAGAATTCCATCTAGGCCGTTTTCTTCACTTCCTACAAACTGGAGTGAATTTGGGCCTAAAATTAGGATCTATTAAGGTTGAGATTTCGGCCTTATCCATTTTCTTTCAAAAGGAATTGGCCTCTCTCCCAGAAGTACAGACTTTTGTGAAGGGAGTACTGCATATTCAGCCTCCTTTTGTACCTCCGGTGGCGCCTTGGGACCTTAACGTGGTATTAAATTTCCTTAAGTCACATTGGTTTGAACCACTTAAAATGGTGGAGTTGAAATATCTCACCTGGAAGGTGGTTATGTTGTTAGCCTTGGCTTCGGCTAGGCGAGTTTCGGAATTAGCGGCTTTATCACATTAAAGCCCCTATCTGGTTTTCCATATGGATAGAGCGGAATTGCGGACCCGTCCTCAATTCCTACCTAAAGTGGCCTCATCCTTTCATATTAACCAACCTATTGTCGTGCCAGTGGCTACGCGTGACTTGGAGGATTCCGAGTCCCTTGATGTGGTCAGGGCTTTGAAAATCTACGTGGCCAGAACGGCTAGAGTCAAGAAAACAGAAGCGCTGTTTGTCCTGTATGCTGCCAACAAGGTTGGCGCTCCTGCTTCAAAGCAGACTATTGCTCGCTGGATTTGTAACACGATTCAGCAGGCGCATTCTACGGCAGGATTGCCGTTACCAAAATCGGTTAAGGCCCATTCCACTAGGAAGGTGGGCTCTTCTTGGGCAGCTGCCTGAGGGGTTTCGGCACTGCAGCTGTGCCGAGCTGATACTTGGTCGGGGTCAAACACCTTTGCAAAGTTCTATAAGTTTGATACCCTGGCTGAGGAGGACCTCCTGTTTGCTCAATCGGTGCTACAGAGTCATCCGCACTCTCCCGCCCGTTTGGGAGCTTTGGTATAATCCCCATGGTCCTTACGGAGTCCCCAGCATCCTCTAGGACGTTAGAGAAAATAAGATTTTAAACCTACCGGTAAATATTTTTCTCGTAGTCCATAGAGGATGCTGGGCGCCCGTCCCAAGTGCGGACTACTTCTGCAAGACTTGTATATAGTTATTGCTTACATAAGGGTTAAGTTATAGTTTCATCGGTTTTGGACCGATGCTATGTTGTTTTTTCATACTGTTAACTAGATAGTATATCACAAGTTATACGGTGTGATTGGTGTGGCTGGTATGAATCTTGTCCTTGGATTTACAAAAATCCTTTCCTCGTACTGTCCGTCTCCTCTGGGCACAGTTTCTCTAACTGAGGTCTGGAGGAGGGGCATAGAGGGAGGAGCCAGTGCACACCCAGATCCAAAGTCTTTCTTAAAGTGCCCATGTCTCCTCCGGAGCCCGTCTATCCCCATGGTCCTTACGGAGTCCCCAGCATCCTCTATAGACTACGAGAAAAAGATTTACCGGTAGGTTTAAAATCTTATTTTTTTGATGACTCAATGTACAGAAACTTTGTTTAATACACAAAGTTATTAAAAAAATTGTATTAAATGACCTTCAGGCTCTGTGTACAAGGTGTATATGAAACATAAATGAATTGTGTGAATGTAGACACACTTTGTTTAATGTACAAAGTTATAAAAAAATATTGGATAAATTGACCTTCAGGCTGTGTGTATAAGGTGTATATGAAACATAAATGCATTCTGTGCTTAGATTTTGGTCCCATCACCATGATATCTCATTATGGTATGCAATTATTCCAAAATACGGAAAAATCGGATATCCAAAATACCTCTGGTCCCAAGCATTTTGGATAAGGGATACTCAACCTGTATATATATATATATATATACAGGTCATCATTGCTGCATAAGGTGAAAGATGTCCCTAACGCAAGGGAAAATACAAATCTTAGTTGTATGTATGTAAATGCTAGAAGCATTACTGGTAAAGAGGGTGAACTAGAAATACTTGCAGCAAGCAAACAGTATGATATTTATAGGCATTACTGAAACTTGTTGGGACAAATCTCATGATTCGTCCCAGGGCTATACACTGTTTAGGAGAGACAGACAAAATAAAAAGGGTGGAGGGGTGTAACTTTACGTAAAGCCGTTTTTAAAACCTGATATACGGGAAGATATTCAGGAGGGGACTGTAGACACTGTCGAGACATTATGGGTAGAAATTGCATGTGGGGAAAAAGGAATAATAAAGTTAGTATTGGGTGTATGCTATAGGCCGCCTGGTATCAACGTATCTGACGAGGAATTGTTACTAAAGCAAATTGAAAGAGCAGCAGGAGTAGGAGACATAGTAGTGATGGGAGATTTTAACTATCCAGAGATAAACTGGAAAAACGATTCATGTGATACTGCTAGGGGCAATATGTTTTTAAACACACTTAATGATAACTACTTAGTCCAACTAATTGAGGAACCAACTAGGTATAATGCAATCTTAGACCTGGTATTAACAAACAATGGGGATTTGGTATCAGGTATTATAGTAGGGGAACCCATAGGAAACAGCGACCACAATATGGTCACATTCAATATCAGTTTTTATAAACAACCCTATACTGGCTCAACTAGGACTCTAAACTTTAGCAAAGCGAATTTTGAAAAGATGAGGGTATTTTTCAGGGATATTGAATGGGAAAGTTTGTTTTTAGGAAAAAATACTACGGAGAAATGGGAGGTACTAAAATTCCTGCTAGCTAAAAATACACTCAAATTTATTCCTACGAGCAGCAAAATAAGGAATAAAAATCATAAACTGATGTGGCTTAACAAAAAGATAAAGGAACTTATGGGCAAGAAAAGTTGAGCATTTAAAAAATACAAATCTGACGGGGAAGCAGAGTCATTTCAGCACTATAAGGAATCTAACAAAATATGCAAAAAGGAAATAAGAGCGGCTAAAGTAGAAACTGAAAAACTAGTAGCAAAGGAAAGCAAAGAGAATCCCCAAAAAATCTTTAAATACATTAATAGCAAGAGATTAAAGAAGGAGAGTATAGGCCCTTTAAAAGACAAGTTGGGAGTCTTAAGCAAAAATGATAATGACATAGCGGACACACTAAATTAGTTTTTTTCAACAGTATTCACTAGAGAGGACCCAATTCAGGGACTAACACATAATCTCAATAATGAGAATATCCCGCTGATAGGTACTTATTTAAGCAAGGAAGTAGTCAGTGACCGATTAAAACATTTAAAAATTAATATGTCACCGGGTCCCGATGGTATTCACCCAAGGGTTCTAATGGAGCTTCACTCTGAACTTGCAAAACCGCTATTTTTGATCTTTAAGGATTCAGTAATATCAGGTATGGTTCCCAAAGACTGGCGTATAGCGGAAGTAGTGCCTATATTCAAAAAGGGAAGTAAAGCTGAACCAGGTAATTATAGACCAGTTAGTCTTACATCTATAGTGGTGAAAGTATTGGAAGGTATTCTAAGAGATAGGTTTCAGAAGTTCCTTGAAGTCAATAAGGTTATTAAAAGGAATCAACATGGGTTTATGAAGGACAGATCCTGTCAAACCAACTTACTTGGCTTTTATGAAATAGTAAGCACAAACCTAGATCAGGGTAAAGAGGTGGATGTAATCTTTTTAGATTTTGCCAAAGCATTTGACACTGTACCACACATTAGACTTATCTACAAGCTACAAGAAACAGGGCTAGGAAGCACAATATGCACTTGGGTCAAAAACTGGTTAGATAATAGGGAGCAGCGCGTTGTGGTTAATGGATCTTTTTCAACTTGGACTGAAGTACTAAGTGGTGTGCCGCAATGCTCAGTATTAGGACCGCTATTGTTCAATATTTTCATTAACAACCTAACAGAAGGTCTAGAGAGCATGGTGTCAATTTTTGCAGATGATACCAAATTGTGTAAAGTTATAACTGCGGAGGGGGATGCTGAGTCGCTTCAGAACGACTTAGTTAAATTAGAAGCTTGGGCAGCGAAATGGAGAATGCGCTTCAATACAGACAAGTGTAAGGTAATGCACTGTGGTAACAAGAAAAAAATAACACCTACCTACTAAATGGGGTAAAATTAGGGGATTCTGTACTGGAAAAGGACTTAGGTGTCCTCATAGATAGCAAACTAAGCAGTAGTACCCAAAGTAGGACTGCAGCAAAGAAGGCTAATAAGATATTAGCATCCATAAAACGGGGAATTGATGCTAGGGACGAGAGTATTATACTCCCGTTATATAAATCACTTGTGAGGCCACACCTTGAATACTGTGTACAATTCTGGGCACCTTACTACAAAAAGGATATCCTGGAGCTAGAAAAGGTTCAGAAGCGGGCGACCAAACTAATTAAGGGTATAATGCTGGAATACGAGGAAAGGCTTGCAAGACTAGGCATGTTTACACTGGAAAAGAAGAGATTAAGAGAGGACATGATCAACATTTACAAATATATAAGGGGACAATATACAGATCTTGCGCAGGACCTGTTTTTGGAGAGATCAACACAGAGAACTCGTGGACACTCGCTCAGGTTAGAAGAGAGGAGATTCTGCACAATACGGCATAAAGACTTTTTTTTACAGTAAGGACGATACGTGTTTGGAATTCCCTGCCTGAGGGCGTTGTAATGGCCGACTCAGTCAACACCTTTAAGAATGGGTTAGATAAATTCCTAATGGATAAGGATATCCAGGGCTACGGGGCATAGTCACGCACTATGGTTATTATAAAAAAGAGGGGTAAAACGTAACGGCAGTCATCAACTTCAGTCAAAATTTTATACAAAATAATCATGCGTAGGAGACCACAAATAGGTTGACCTCGATGGACAATTGTCTTTTTTCAACCTGAGATACTATATATACACGTATATAAATAATATGCAGTCCATGATGTTCCTAGAATGGCATATTGTCTGTCAGAATGGATTCTGCATAGCCACAGAGAATGTTCCGTTTAAAATATTTATGAAGCTCTGTGGTGTCTAGTTCTATAAAAAGACAAAGAATAAGATTTTCTAAGCTTATAATGTCATTGCTATTTCATTTTTTTTAATAGACTGGAGTGGAGTCATGATACAGTGCATGTCTCTGCAAATAAGTCATTATCTTTTTCTTAAGTCACAAAGACTCTTTCACTTTGAAACTTGTGATTGAGAATAATCAGCTGGTGAACGTTCTCTCTGGTTCTGTGCACAGAGAGAAATAATTGAACATTTCTATGTTGTTAATTTTGTAAATGAAGAAAATCTAGTTTTGCAGGGCAGAAAGAAAGGTCCAGACTTGGCATAGGCTGTCTGACACATTTGTGTATTAAAATAATACCCTGACCTCATACTTGCACTATATATATATATATATATATATATATATATTGGAAAAAGAAATTGGAGGTGTGAGCGCAAACCGGGTTTAGATGGAGAATGTCTGTGGAACTACAAGTCCAAGTCCAGATTGTTAGATCCAAATTAAAACAGGTAAAGTCTCCAGACAATCTGGCTGCACACTGCCGTTTAGATCAGCTGTCGTCCACCCCGTTCTCCCGTCTCCCAACGGGGAAAGATTATGTCTAGAGAAGATAGAATAATGGGGGGCGCCAATAGTGCATTAAAAGATGACAATTTATTGACACATCATAAAACAGGTCTAAAAATGTAAGCGTACCAAAGATGGCAGTATAATCACCGCTGATACATTCGTTTTAAAATCAAAGATACAAGATGGATTCACCACTGCATGTTGCCTTGTTCAGCATCCATCCATAAGCCACGCCCCTACCGGTTTCATCACCAGGACTTCATCAGACAAAAGACAATAATTGGGCTAATGACAAAATATGAGAGCTGAATTAGGTGGTAACGATAAAACTCATATATATTATTATGCTCTGAAGTTAATCTTTGAAAAATCCTGATTGTCCACTTTGATTGATTACATTTTGATAGATGTTAATACCAAAAGGTATGTAAAATACCCAATAATAATAAATATGAGTTTTATCGTTACCACCTAATTTAGCTCTCATATTTTGTCATTAGCCCAATTATTGTCTTTTTGCTCTGTTTCACCATGTCTCGCACATCCTATTGCTCGTGGACTGTTCTTTGTACAATATTATCATTATATTATTTTATTGTATTGTATAAATATTGATTAGTTGTCTTGTAATTTTTAGACATACCCCTGATGAAGTCTAGTCACTAGACGAAACACGTTGGGTTGTTATATTTGATGTTATCTCTGAATATCATATGAGGAAGAATAAAGATACTGCACTAAGTTGCCGATATTCCTCTACCAACTTCAGTGATGGAATACTCGAAGAGAAATGACATCATTTTGTCTGTGTAATATGATGGACATGCTTCTTTGCTTCTGTACATTTTAAATTTTTTTTATGAAAGAACAGTTCATGTTTATGTTTTAAAAGTAATGATAATTGTGAAACCCACTGGGTTCCCTGTATTTATAGGTTAAAATAACCTTTGGGCGCCAATTTCCTTTTTTCTTTTCATATATATATATATATATATATATATATACTGCTCAAAAAAATAAAGGGAACACTTATACAACACAATGTAACTCCAAGTCAATCACACTTCTGTGAAATCAAACTGTCCACTTGGGAAGCAACACTGATTGCCAATCAATTTCACATGCTGTTGTGCAAATGGAATAGACAACAGGTGGAAATTATAGGCAATTAGCAAGACACCCCCAATAAAGGAGTTGTTCTGCAGGTGGTGACCACAGACCACTTCTCAGCTCCTATGCTTTCTGGCTGATGTTTTGGTCACTTTTGAAAGCTGGCGGTGCTTTCACTCTAGTGGTAGCATGAGACGGAGTCTACAACCCACACAAGTGGCTCAGGTAGTGCAGCTCACCCAGGATGGCACATCAATGCGAGCTGTGGCAAGAAGGTTTGCTGTGTCTGTCAGCGTAGTGTCCAGAGCATGGAGGCGCTACCAGGAGACAGGCCAGTACATCAGGAGACGTGGAGGCAGGGCCGTCTTTTCATATGGGCTCAATGGGCTCTTGCCCAAGGGCCCCAGGGGTAAAAGGGCCATAGGCTGATAGCTGAGGGTCCCCTCTTTCCAGGGGTACCAGATTTTTGAAAATCGGCCCTGAGGAACCAGAGATATCAGACTTCAAAGCAGTGGTCTCCATCCAAGCCTGTTAATTGCTCTTCCCAGCCAGATATCTCGAGTTCTGTCTGACTTAATGTTTTTCTGAGGGTATACTAAAAAAGCTGGGACTCTCCTCTTCTGGTGAACACTGGAATCTTGTCTCTACTATGCTCAAAACCAGAGATATCAACCTTCCAGCAGCTGCTCCCTGCTCCAGCCCCACATGCCTAATATGCAGTTTTATATTTTCGTTAGTGGATTGCTCTGGCTCCTGAACTCTGATCCCCAAGTCCCCAGAACCTCCTGAAAGGTGGGAACGCTCTAGTTTTTTTTTATCCCATTAAAGCTAGGAAATCGAATTCCAGGAACAGGAGATATCTGCAATAAAGCAAGCTGGCCCTCCCATCAGAAAATTATGAATATTAAGCCCACTCCACTATTGACCCCTCCCCTGTGTATTAAACACCCCCTACCACGCTGGAAATCACGTACCCTGGCCCCTTCATTCAGTCCAATGTCCCCTTCTACAGTTTAGGGTTCTCCTTCCAGCCCCATCTGTGCGGCAAAGGAGTTATTAGTAGAAATTATTTCTCCAGGTCCTACATGCTGAGCGAAAGATAGAACCCCCCTTCTGCCCGCGGGACATCAAAGCTGCCGCTGATAGAACACCCCACTCCTACCGCTGATGGGTGGGCAGGGGGCCCAGTGCATTGCTGTGCCCAGGGGCTTACACTGATGTTAAGACGGCTCTGCGTGGAGGAGGCCGTAGGAGGGCAACAACCCAGCAGCAGGACCGCTACCTCCGCCTTTGTGCTAGGAGGAACAGGAGAAGCACTGCCAGAGCCCTGCAAAATGACCTCCAGCAAGCCACAAATGTGCATGTGTCTACTCAAACGATCAGAAATAGACTCCATGAGGGTTGTAGGAGGGCCTGACGTCTACAGGTGGGGCTTGTGCTTACAGCCCAACACTGTGCAGGACTTTGGCATTTGCCAGAGAACACCAAGATTGGCAAATTCGCCACTGGCGCCCTGTGCTCTTCACAGATGAAAGCAGGTTCTCACTGAGCACATGTGACAGACGTGACAGAGTCTGGAGACACCAAGGAGAACGTTCTGCTGCCTGCAACATCCTCCAGCATGACCGGTTTGGCAGTGGGTCAGTAATGGTGTGGGGTGACATTTCTTTGGGGGGCCGCACAGCCCTCCATGTGCTCGCCAGAGGTAGCCTGACTGCCATTAGGTACCGAGATGAGATCCTCAGACCCCTTATAAGACCATATGCTGGTGCGGTTGGCCCTGGGTTCCTCATAATGCAAAACAATGCTAGACCTCATGTGGCTGGAGTGTGTCAGCAGTTCCTGCAAGACGAAGGCATTGATGCTATGGACTGGCCTGCCCGTTCCCCAGACCTGAATCCAATTAAGCACATTTGGGACATCATGTCTCGCTCCATCCACCAACGCCATGTTGCACCACAGACTGTCCAGGAGTTGGCGGATGCTTTAGTCCAGGTCTGGGAGGAGATCCCTCAGGAGACCATCCGCCACCTCATCAGGAGCATGCCCAGGCGTTGTAGGGAGGTCATACAGGCACGTGGAGGCCACACACACTACTGAGCCTCATTTTGACTTGTTTTAAGGACATTACATCAAAGTTGGATCAGCCTGTAGTGTGTTTTTCCACTTTAATTTTGAGTGTGACTCCAAATCCAGACCTCCATGGGTTAATAAATTTGATTTCCATTGATAATTTTTTGTGTGATTTTGTTGTCAGCACATTCAACTATGCAAAGAACAAAGTATTTAATAAGAATATTTCATTCATTCAGATCTAGGATGTGTTATTTTAGTGTTCCCTTTATTTTTTTGAACAGTGTATATATATATATATATATATATATATGGTATGGTATGGACAAGACAGCACTCATAGACACAAGGGGATAATTATGGTGGTGCCAGGTTCATTTAAAAATGCAAGGGCACTTACTTTAAAAAAAAAAGCAACATAGAAGCGGCACTCGTGTTTAGCAGTTTTATTGCAATGCAGAATCACATATAGTCCATAGAAAAGGTCAGTGGCAGCAGCCCACCCGACAGCCGTTTCAACAAAATCTCAGTTTGTTTTCTTCAGGGGTCTACATATATATTGTACTGTACATAAGCCCCACGCATATACATGTGTATCAAAAAATAAAATACTCCTCTTGCGCTAAATAATTTGTATGATATATAAACTTGTGTAATTTGGTCTGTAACTCTCAAATGTTCCCTGTTTGTAAGAACCTAAAGAGATCAAACAACAAACAATAATAAGTGTGCGCCCCAAATTTGTAAAATTTCCAAGGTCAACCTTGGACCTATCAAACCACAAATATCTCTGACAAATTCCTACACAGGGGAGGTTTTAACCTTAATCATTATTCAAACAAATTTGCATAAAAAATTGTATAAAAATTGTTAAGGAAATTTCCAATTTTTGTTTTTTTGAAAGAAATTCTCCTTCCCCGCTTTGTTTTGCTGAAGACTGGGGATCAATACCAGATTAACCAACGCGTTTCATCTCATACAGAGACTTCATCAGGGGTACATCTACAAACATAGACTATATCATTTACATTTATACATTAAATGCAGAATATATACATTGTTAATATAGACAAAAAACAGTGGTGGAACAACAACAAATGGTGGCAAGCATATTGAAAATGTGCAAAAATGGGAAAAATGGTAATAAGAGGAAAGAATGCTGGATAAGGGGATATACAGCTCACATTCAGTGCTTAGTGGAACATACCTTTAAACTCGACTTTTAGTAAGGCCTACACCTGTAGCTATACACCATAGGTAGAATTTTTAATTGGTTACAGTCAGAAGTATGGGCTCTTCATGGATATCAGTGACCTAACAAGAAAACAATGTATTTTTAAGTATGTTAGTAGTAGTGATGAGCGGGTTCGGTTTCTCGGAAACCGAATCCCCCCGAACTTCAACCTTTTTACACGGGTCCGAGCCATACTCGGATTTTCCCGTATGGCTCGGGTAACCCGAGCGCGCCTGAACGTCATCATCCCGCTGTCGGATTCTCGCGAGATTCGGATTCTATATAAGCAGCCGCGCGTCGCCGCCATTTTCACTCGTGCATTGGAAATGTTAGGGAGAGGACGTGGCTGGCGTCCTCTCCGTTATTGTTGAACTTGATTGTGCACTATTGCTTAATTGTGGGGAGGGCTGGGGAGCAGCTGTATACTATAGGAGGAGTACAGTGCAGACTTTTGCTGATCAGTGACCACCAGTTATCCGTTCTCTGCCTGAAAAAAATGCTCCATATCTGTGCTCAGTGTGTTGCATATATCTGTGCTCACACTGCTTAATTGTGGGGACTGGGGAGCAGATGTATTATATAGCAGGAGTACAGTGCAGAGTTTTGCTGACAGTGACAACCAGTATACGTTGTCTGCCTGAAAAACACTCCATATCTGTGCTCAGTGTGCTGCTTTATTTTGGGGACTGGGGACCACCAGTATAATATTATATAGGAGGAGTACAGTGCAGAGTTTTGCTGACCAGTGACCACCAGTATATAATATATAGCATTATGGTACAGTAGGCCACTGCTGTACCTACCTCTGTGTCGTCATTAAGTATACTATCCATCTAGATTCTATACCTGTGGTGCATTTCAGTTGTGCAGTTTGCTGACATAGTGACCACCAGTATATATAGCAGTACGGTACGGAAGGCCACTGCTGTACCTACCTCTGTGTCGTCATTAAGTATACTATCCATCTACATTCTATACCTGTGGTGCATTTTAGTTTTGCAGTTTGCTGACACAGTGACCACCAGTATACTATATATAGCAGTACGGTACGGAAGGCCACTGCTGTACCTACCTCTGTGTCGTCATTAACTATACGATCCATCTACATTCTATACCTGTGGTGCATTTCAGTTGTGCAGTTTGCTGACACAGTGACCACCAGTATACTATATATAGCAGTACGGTACGGAAGGCCACTGCTGTACCTACCTCTGTGTCGTCATTAAGTATACTATCCATCTACATTCTATACCTGTGGTGCATTTCAGTTTTGCAGTTTGCTGACACAGTGACCACCAGTATACTATATATAGCAGTACGGTACGGAAGGACACTGCTGTACCTACCTCTGTGTCATCATTAAGTATACTATCCATCTACATTCTATACCTGTGGTGCATTTTAGTTTTGCAGTTTGCTGACACAGTGACCACCAGTATACTATATATAGCAGTACGGTACGGAAGGCCACTGCTGTACCTACCTCTGTGTCGTCATTAAGTATACTATCCATCTACATTCTATACCTGTGGTGCATTTTAGTTTTGCAGTTTGCTGACACAGTGACCACCAGTATACTATATATAGCAGTACGGTACGGAAGGCCACTGCTGTACCTACCTCTGTGTCGTCGTTAAGTATACTATCCATCTACATTCTATACCTGTGGTGCATTTTAGTTTTGCAGTTTGCTGACACAGTGACCACCAGTATACTATATATAGCAGTACGGTACGGAAGGCCACTGCTGTACCTACCTCTGTGTCGTCATTAAGTATACTATCCATCTACATTCTATACCTGTGGTGCATTTTAGTTTTGCAGTTTGCTGACACAGTGACCACCAGTATACTATATATAGCAGTACGGTACAGTAGGCCACTGCTGTACCTACCTCTGTGTCGTCATTAAGTATACTATCCATCTACATTCTATACCTGTGGTGCATTTTAGTTTTGCAGATTGCTGACAGTGACCACCAGTATATATAGCAGTACGGTACGGAAGGCCACTGCTCTACCTACCTCTGTGTCGTCAAGTATACTATCCATCTAGATTCTATACCTGTGGTGCATTTTAGTTTTGCAGTTTGCTGACAGTGACCACCAGTATATATAGCAGTACGGTACGGAAGGCCACTGCTCTACCTACCTCTGTGTCGTCAAGTATACTATCCATCTAGATTCTATACCTGTGGTGCACCTCTTTTTTTCTTTGCATCATGTGCTGTTTGAGGACAATTTTTTTGAAGTGCCATCCTGTCTGACACTGCAGTGCCACTCCTAGATGGGCCAGGTGTTTGTGTCGGCCACTTGTGTCGCTTTGCTTAGTCACACAGCGACCTTGGTGCGCCTCTTTTTTTCTTTGCATCATGTGCTGTTTGGGGACAATTTTTTTGAAGTGCCATCCTGTCTGACACTGCAGTGCCACTCCTAGATGGGCCAGGTGTTTGTGTCGGCCACTTGTGTCGCTTTGCTTAGTCACACAGCGACCTTGGTGCGCCTCTTTTTTTCTTTGCATCATGTGCTGTTTGGGGACAATTTTTTTGAAGTGCCATCCTGTCTGACACTGCAGTGCCACTCCTAGATGGGCCAGGTGTTTGTGTCGGACACTTTATGTCGCTTAGCTTAGTCACACAGCGACTTTGGTGCGCCTCTTTTTTTCATTGCATCATGTGTTGCTTGGGGACTATTTTTTTGAAGTGCCATCCTGTCTGACACTGCAGTGCCACTCCTAGATGGGCCAGGTGTTTGTGTCGGCCACTTGTGTCGCTTAGCTTAGTCACACAGCGACCTTGGTGCGCCTCTTTTTTTCTTTGCATCATGTGCTGTTTGAGGACAATTTTTTTGAAGTGCCATCCTGCCTGACACTGCAGTGCCACTCCTAGATGGGCCAGGTGTTTGTGTCGGCCACTTGTGTCGCTTAGTTTAGCCATCCAGCGACCTCGGTGTAAATTTTAGGACTAAAAATAATATTGTGAGGTGTGAGGTGTTCAGAATAGACTGGAAATGAGTGGAAATTATGGTTATTGAGGTTAATAATACTATGGGATCAAAATGACCCCCAAATTCTATGATTTCAGCTGTATTTTAGAGTTTTCTGTAAAAAAACACCCGAATCCGACAAAAAAATGTCGGTGAGGTTTTGCCAAAACGCGTCCGAATCCAAAACACGGCCGCGGAACCGAATCCAAAACCAAAACACAAAACCCGAAAAATGTCCGGTGCACATCACTAGTTAGAAGTGCTTTTTTCATTCTATGTGTTGTCAGATATATTATCAGACAACTCTTGGAGGTATCGCATCAGACATTAATTGAGTCCTTATTAGAACAAACCTTCTAACTGGACTTCTAATGAGACCTAAAATAGTAACTGTATATCCTAGGTGGAATTTTAAATCGGTTTACAAATACAGGTATGGAATCTTTTCGTACACCAGTAACCTGTCAAAAATAATGTATTTAAGGTACCAATCTCAAGGATATTTTACAAGTACTTTATATATTTTATATTCTATGTTCTAAAAGAGCCATTGCTATACGGTATGGTGTCTCTCCTATCAGACTTAAAGGCGGGCAACGATTATGTCCTTAGTGGAACATACCTTCTAAATGGACCTCTAACAACAGTTGGTGTAGATATTTGATAGAATTCAGAGTTGGTTAATCCGAAGTATGGACTCTTTCCGTACAACAGGGAAATAATTCAGATACAACTTTTTAGGATGCCCTTTATGCCATTCATAAATTTTATGCTGTCACATAGCTAATAGTACATAGTATAGTACATCACATACCTGGCTTGAAAATAGACACTGATCAAATATTTAGACAAATGGAAAAGGAGAGAGCCACATCACACCCAATAAATGCATTAATACAAAAACATCAGATAGCCCATGGTGGTGGGTGTTGAATTACGTATTATTTAAATTTTATCATAGAACCATATATTACGACTGGTCAATTGCCATTATTAAGATGTAAGTCATTAAGATGCAATAAAATGCAAACTTGTTTAATATTTATAATACACTAAATGGGGTCTAATAACTAGTGATGTGCACCGGACATTTTTCGGGTTTTGTGTTTTGGTTTTGGATTCGGTTCCGCGGCCGTGTTTTGGATTCAAACGCGTTTTGGCAAAACCTCACCGAAAATTTTTTGTCGGATTCGGGTGTGTTTTGGATTCGGGTGTTTTTTTTCAAAAAACCCTAAAAAACAGCTTAAATCATAGAATTTGGGGGGTCATTTTGATCCCATAGTATTATTAACCTCAATTACCATAATTTCCACTCATTTCCAGTCTATTCTGAACACCTCACACCTCACAATATTATTTTTAGTCCTACAATTTGCACCGAGGTCGCTGGATGGCTAAGCTAAGCGACACAAGTGGCCGACACAAACACCTGGCCCATCTAGGAGTGGCACTGCAGTGTCAATCAAGACAGGATGGCACTTCCAAAAAATTGTCCCCAAACAGCACATGATGCAAAGAAAAAAAGAGGCACACCAAGGTGGCTGTTTGACTAAGCTAAGCGACACAAGTGGCCGACACAAACACCTGGCCCATCTAGGAGTGGCACTGCAGTGTCAATCAAGACAGGATGGCACTTCCAAAAAATTGTCCCCAAACAGCACATGATGCAAAGAAAAAAAGAGGCGCACCAAGGTCGCTGGGTGGCTAAGCTAAGAGACACAAGTGGCCGACACAAACACCTGCCCCATCTAGGAGTGGCACTGCAGTGTCAGGCAGGATGGCACTTCCAAAAAATTGTCCCCAAACAGCACATGATGCAAAGAAAAATGAAAGAAAAAAGAGGTGCAAGATGGAATTGTCCTTATGTTGTATAAACAGGACATGCACACTTTAACGTACCCATCATTTCAGCGACAGGGTCTGCCACACGACTGTGACTGAAATGACTGGTTGGTTTGGGCCCCCACCAAAAAAGAAGCAATCAATCTCTCCTTGCACAAACTGGCTCTACAGAGGCAAGATGTCCACCTCATCATCATCCTCCGATTCCTCACCCCTTTCACTGTGTACACCCCCCTCCTCACAGATTATTAATTCGTCCCCACTGGAATCCACCATCTCAGGTCCCCGTGTACTTTCTGGAGGCAATTGCTGCTGGTGAATGTCTCCACGGAGGAATTGATTATAATTCATTTTGATGAACATCATCTTCTCCACATTTTCTGAAAGTAACTTCGTACGCCGATTGTTGACAAGGTGAGCGGCTGCACTAAACACTCTTTCGGAGTACACACTGGAGGGAGGGCAACTTAGGTAGAATAAAGCCAGTTTGTGCAAGGGCCTCCAAATTGCCTCTTTTTCCTGCCAGTATACGTACGGAGTGTCTGACGTGCCTACTTGGATGCGGTCACTCATATAATCCTCCACCATTCTTTCCATGGTGAGGGAATCATATGCAGTGACAGTAGACGACATGTCAGTAATCATTGGCAGGTCCTTCAGTCCGGACCAGATGTCAGCACTCGCTCCAGACTGCCCTGCATCACCGCCAGCGGGTGGGCTCGGAATTCTTAGCCTTTTCCTCGCACCCCCAGTTGCGGGAGAATGTGAAGGAGGAGATGTTGACGGGTCACGTTCCGCTTGACTTGACAATTTTCTCACCAGCAGGTCTTTGAACCTCTGCAGACTTGTGTCTGCCGGAAAGAGAGATACAACGTAGCTTTTAAATCTAGGATCGAGCACGGTGGTCAATATGTAGTGCTCTGATTTCAACAGATTGACCACCCGTGAATCCTGGTTAAGCGAATTAAGGGCTCCATCCACAAGTCCCACATGCCTAGCGGAATCGCTCTGTTTTAGCGCCTCCTTCAATGTCTCCAGCTTCTTCTGCAAAAGCCTGATGAGGGGAATGACCTGACTCAGGCTGGCAGTGTCTGAACTGACTTCACGTGTGGCAAGTTCAAAGGGTTGCAGAACCTTGCACAACGTTGAAATCATTCTCCACTGTGCTTGAGTCAGGTGCATTCCCCCTCCTTTGCCTATATCGTGGGCAGATGTATAGGCTTGAATGGCCTTTTGCTGCTCCTCCATCCTCTGAAGCATATAGAGGGTTGAATTCCACCTCGTTACCACCTCTTGCTTCAGATGATGGCAGGGCAGGTTCAGGAATGTTTGCTGGTGCTCCAGTCTTCTGTACGCGGTGCCTGAATGCCGAAAGTGGCCCGCAATTCTTCGGGCCACCGACAGCATCTCTTGCACGCCCCTGTCGTTTTTTAAATAATTCTGCACCACCAAATTCAATGTATGTGCAAAACATGGGACGTGCTGGAATTTGCCCAGATGTAATGCACGCACAATATTGCTGGCGTTGTCCGATGTCACAAATCCCCAGGAGAGTCCAATTGGGGTAAGCCATTCTGCGATGATCTTCCTCAGTTCCCGTAAGAGGTTGTCAGCTGTGTGCCTCTTATGGAAAGCGGTGATACAAAGCGTAGCCTGCCTAGGAACGACTTGGCGTTTGCGAGATGCTGCTACTGGTGCCGCCGCTGCTGTTCTTGCTGCGGGAGGCAATACATCTACCCAGTGGGCTGTCACAGTTATATAGTCCTGAGTCTGCCCTGCTCCACTTGTCCACATGTCCGTGGTTAAGTGGACATTGGGTACAACTGCATTTTTTAGGACACTGGTGAGTCTTTTTTTGAGGTCTGTGTACATTTTCGGTATCGCCTGCCTAGAGAAATGGAACCTAGATGGTATTTGGTACCGGGGACACAGTACCTCAATCAAGTCTATAGTTGCCTCTGAATTAACGATGGATACCGGAACCACGTTTCTCACCGCCCAGGCTGCCAAGGCCTGAGTTATCTGCTTTGCAGCAGGATGACTGCTGTGATATTTCATCTTCCTCGCAAAGGACTGTTGGACAGTCAATTGCTTACTGGAAGTAGTACAAGTGGTCTTCCGACTTCCCCTCTGGGATGACGATCGACTCCCAGCAGCAACAACAGCAGCGCCAGCAGCAGTAGGCGTTACACTCAAGGATGCATCGGAGGAATCCCAGGCAGGAGAGGACTCGTCAGACTTGCCAGTGACATGGCCTGCAGGACTATTGGCTTTCCTGGGTAAGGAGGAAATTGACACTGAGGGAGTTGGTGGTGTGGTTTGCAGGAGCTTGGTTACAAGAGGAAGGGATTTAGTGGTCAGTGGACTGCTTCCGCTGTCACCCAAAGTTTTTGAACTTGTCACTGACTTATGATGAATGCGCTGCAGGTGACGTATAAGGGAGGATGTTCCGAGGTGGTCAACGTCCTTACCCCTACTTATTACAGCTTGACAAAGGCAACACACGGCTTGACACCTGTTGTCCGCATTTGTGTTGAAATAATTCCACACCGAAGAGCTGATTTTTTTTGTATTTTGACCAGGCATGTCAATGGCCATATTCGTCCCACAGACAACAGGTGTCTCCCCGGGTGCCTGACTTAAACAAACCACCTCACCATCAGAATCCTCCTTGTCAATTTCCTCCCCAGCGCCAGCAACACCCATATCCTCATCCTGGTGTACTTCAACAGTGACATCTTCAATTTGACTATCAGGAACTGGACTGCGGGTGCTCCTTCCAGCACTTGCAGGGGGCGTGCAAATGGTGGAAGGCGCAAGCTCTTCCAGTCCAGTGTTGGGAAGGTCAGGCATCGCAACCGACACAATTGGACTCTCCTTGGGGATTTGTGATTTAGAAGAACGCACAGTTCTTTGATGTGCTTTTGCCAGCTTAAGTCTTTTCTTTTTTCTAGCGAGAGGATGAGTGCTTCCTTCCTCATGTGAAGCTGAACCACTAGCCATGAACATAGGCCAGGGCCTCAGCCGTTCCTTGCCACTCCGTGTCGTAAATGGCATATTGGCAAGTTTACGCTTCTCCTTAGACGATTTTAATTTTGATTTTTGGGTAATTTTACTGAACTTTTGTTTTTTGGATTTTACATGCTCTCTACTATGACATTGGGCATCGGCCTTGGCAGACGACGTTGATGGCATTTCATTGTCTCGGCCATGACTAGTGGCAGCAGCTTCAGCACGAGGTGGAAGTGGATCTTGATCTTTCCCTATTTTAACCTCCACATTTTTGTTCTCCATTTTTTAATGTGTGGAATTATATGCCAGTATCAATAGCAATGGCCTACTACTATATTTACTGCGCACAACTGAAATGCACCACAGGTATGGATGGATAGTATACTTGACGACACAGAGGTAGGTACAGCAGTGGCCTACCGTACTGCTATATATAGTATACTGGTGGTCACTGTGTCAGCAAACTGCAAAACTAAAATGCACCACATGTATAGAATGTAGATGGATAGTATACTTAATGGATGATGACACAGAGGTAGGTACAACAGTGGCCTACCGTACTGCTATATATAGTATACTGGTGGTCACTGTGTCAGCAAACTGCAAAACTAAAATGCACCACATGTATAGAATGTAGATGGATAGTATACTTAATGGATGACGACACAGAGGTAGGTACAGCAGTGGCCTACCGTACTGCTATATATAGTATACTGGTGGTCACTGTGTCAGCAAACTGCAAAACTAAAATGCACCACAGGTATAGAATGTAGATGGATAGTATACTTAATGGATGACGACACAGAGGTAGGTACAGCAGTGGCCTACCGTACTGCTATATATAGTATACTGGTGGTCACTGTGTCAGCAAACTGCAAAACTAAAATGCACCACAGGTATAGAATGTAGATGGATAGTATACTTAATGGATGACAACACAGAGGTAGGTACAGCAGTGGCCTACCGTACTGCTATATATAGTATACTAGTGGTCATTGTGTCAGCAAACTGCAAAACTAAAATGCACCACAGGTATAGAATGTAGATGGATAGTATACTTAATGGATGACGACATAGAGGTAGGTACAGCAGTGGCCTACTGTACCGTACTGCTATATATAGTATACTGGTGGTCACTGTGTCAGCAAACTGCAAAACTAAAATGCACCACAGGTATAGAATGTAGATGGATAGTATACTTAATGGATGACGACACAGAGGTAGGTACAGCAGTGGCCTACCGTACTGCTATATATAGTATACTGGTTGTCACTGTGTCAGCAAACTGCAAAACTAAAATGCACCACAGGTTTAGAATGTAGATGGATAGTATACTTAATGGATGACGACACAGAGGTAGGTACAGCAGTGGCCTACCGTACAGCTATATATAGTATACTGGTGGTCACTGTGTCAGCAAACTGCAAAACTAAAATGCACCACAGGTATAGAATGTAGATGGATAGTATACTTAATGGATGACGACACAGAGGTAGGTACAGCAGTGGCCTACCGTACAGCTATATATAGTATACTGGTGGTCACTGTGTCAGCAAACTGCAAAACTAAAATGCACCACAGGTATAGAATGTAGATGGATAGTATACTTAATGGATGACGACACAGAGGTAGGTACAGCAGTGGCCTACCTTACTGCTATATATAGTATACTGGTGGTCACTGTGTCAGCAAACTGTAAAACTAAAATGCACCACAGGTATAGAATGTAGATAGATAGTATACTTAATGGATGACGACACAGAGGTAGGTACAGCAGTGGCCTACCGTACTGCTATATATAGTATACTGGTGGTCACTGTGTCAGCAAACTGCAAAACTAAAATGCACCACAGGCATAGAATGTAGATGGATAGTATACTTAATGGATGACGACACAGAGGTAGGTACAGCAGTGGCCTACAGTACTGCTATATATAGTATACTGGTGGTCACTGTGTCAGCAAACTACAAAACTAAAATGCACCACAAGTATAAAATGTAGATGGATAGTATACTTAATGGATGACGACACAGAGGTAGGTACAGCAGTGGCCTACCGTACTGCTATATATAGTATACTGGTGGTCACTGTGTCAGCAAACTACAAAACTAAAATGCACCACAAGTATAGAATGTAGATGGATAGTATACTTAATGGATGACGACACAGAGGTAGGTACAGCAGTGCACACTGCACTGTACTCCTCCTATATAATATTATTTATACTGGTGGTCCCCAGTCCCTACAATAAAGCAGCACACTGAGCACAGATATGGAGTGTTTTTCTGGCAGACAACGTATACTGGTGGTCACTGTCAGCAAAACTCTGCACTGTACTCCTGCTATATAATACAGCTGCTCCCCAGTCCCCAAAATTAAGCAGTGTGAGCACTCAGCACAGATATATTATGCAGCACACTGAGCACAGATATGGTATGGAGCGTTTTTTTCAGGCAGAGAACGGATAAAAACTGGTGGTCACTTATCAGCAAAACTCTGCACTGTACTCCTCCTAACAGCTGCTCCCCAGTCCTCCCCACAATTAAGCAATAAAGCAATCAACTTCAACAATAAACGGAGAGGACAGCCACGTCCTCTCCCTATCATCTCCAATGCACGAGTGAAAATGGCGGCAACGAGCGGCTGCTTATATAGAATCCGAATCTCGCGAGAATCCGACAGCGGGATGATGACGTTCGGGCGCGCTCGGGTTAGCCGAGCAAGGCGGGAAGGTTCGAACCTGCCTCGGACCCGTGTAAAAAGGGTGAAGTTCGGGGGGGTTCGGTTTCCGAGAAACCGAACCCGCTCATCTCTACTAATAACTGAGGTCGCAGTAAGAGATGTCTGAAGGTTTAAAGGTATGTGTGTTGGGAAAACATTTTGTTTATTATATACTAATTCTAGGGTAAGGGTGAACCATAAAGCATACGGCAAGAATCAACCAACATGTTTCATCAAGAAGGAGCTGTGTACTGTTCTTCTGACTTCGTCAGTACCCCTGAGGAAGTCAGAAGGACAGGACACAGCTCCTGTGTCCTGAGGAAGCCAGATGGACAGGACACAGCTCCTCCTTGATGAAACGCGCTGTAGGTTCTTGCTGTTTTTTAGTGGCTCAGATAAACTGTCTTTTCTCTTTTTCTATGTTCAGGCATTTACTTATGTACCTGTGTTTTTACTTGTAAACTGGATTACACTATGTATTTTATATTTCTTTTATGGATCTTATTAAAATCTTTTAAACTACACACGGTTGATGACTTCGTATGGGTCATTACAAGAATTAGGACAAGCTGTTGTTATTTCTATTTGGTACAGGGTCCACCTTCACTCTGCATTGCACATTTGGGTGGTGTTAATTACTATAGCCTAGGAGTGCTGCACCTTCCGTTGTCTATATCATTTAGCTGTGCGGGCACCCGGCGCAACACTCTGCATCACTGATGGGAGTGCCGGTACTACCAAGGTCTATATATATATATATATATATATATATATATATTTAGTACTGCACATAAGGGGCTTGCACCTTGACAAAGGTACTACGGGCCCTGAAACGTTGAAGATTTATGTGACTTTTTGAAATAGATATTCACACCATCCCCGGAGTGCTGCTGTCTTCTGATTCATATGCACGGCTTTTACACAAATGGCACCTGTGCATACTTGCCTACCTAAGCTTCTCCATGAAGGAGAAAAAGCTCTGTTCCTGGACTTTCCAGGTAATGTATGATTGCCATCACCTGTGGTGAAACACCTTTCTTATTGTCACGATCCGGGTATCTGGACGCCATTTCTTACCCATCAGATGCCTCCTAAGGCTGGCTCAGCGCTCCAGGACCGGATCCCATCTGTTATCCTGATGTGTACATTCCTGTATCCTCTCCTGTCACTCTGGGACGCTGTCACAGTAAACGCCATATTACACCTGGCATGGCGTCTCCCGCGGCCTCCGCCGCCGTCCCTGCTCTTCTGCATGCAGAGTGTCTGAGTGGCGATTACGTCAGCCGCGGCCTCCGCTGTGTCCGCGTGGTTGGATGTGCATCTGTCAGCCTGGCGCCTCCTGTCTCCGGTGGCCGGCGCCGCCATTACTGTTTTCATTACCACATGGATTACAAACCAAACTTCCCTCCAAGTGTCTGCATGGGCGCAGCCATCTTGGATTCTGTCAGCTGATCATTTCCACCAATCTGTTCTCAGTATTGATAATCTGCATAATTGCCTAGCCAATCCCTTCCTTGCTGCAGGTATAAATACACTGTGCCTGAGCAAGGAAGGCGTCAGTGCTTTGGTTGTCAAACCTAGTTCCTGTTTGTCTCTCTCCTGTGATTGTCTTCCAGGTTCCAGCTCCTGTCTCAAGACTTCCACCATAGAGACCCGCACCAGCATTCCACCTGCGGTGTAGCCTGACTCTCCAATCCATTGTGGATTCATCTGTTTCCAGCTACAACATTACCTGCTTCCAGCTCAGCTTCCAGCAGAGTACAGCTTCTCTTAAAGGGCCGGTGTCCTTTCTACACTTTACCACTCTCCACCGGTATTATTATTTCTCCGCTCTCAAGTTCTACATTTCAGTTCATATTTCATCGCTCCCAAGTTCATTTATTATTTAACTGGTTCCAGCCAGTATCCACTCCGTGCTAACAACAGTCTGGTTCCAGCCAGTATCCACAGCAGCCGTTTTATCTTCAGCAACCCAGCTTTTCCTGGAACACCAGCTGGCACAATCCTGGGTTATCTCCATTGCTACAGTCGGGCCTGGTAAGGACTTTCCATCTAGAAGATTATAAGAACTATCTCACACTACCAGTGCCCTGTGGCTCCTGCCATCCTGTAGTACCCAGGAACTGTATTTATTCTTTGCTGACTTTTACGTTTTCTTTTACTGCTGCTGTGTTGCGGAGTTGTCATAATAAACATCATTTGACTTTTATCCAAGTTGTCGTGGTCACGCCTTTGGGCAGTTATTATTCATGTTACTTACATGTCCAGGGGTCTGATACAACCTCCCAGGTTCCGGTACATCTCAGCCCCTACAACTGAGGCTGCCTCCCGTCAGCTCAGGCCCTCAGTTGTGACAGTAAGCACTGACCTAATGAATCCAGCCGGAGACCAGGATCAAGCGGCCAGGCCGATGCAAGAACTGGCAGCCCGACTAGAACATCAGGAGGCTGCACAGGGCCACATCATCCGCTGTCTCCAGGATCTCTCTACTCGGCTGGATGGGATTCAGACAACTCTCCGTGGATCAGGCGCGTCTGGTGCGTCAACCACAGTGACTCCAGCTATAACCCCACCCACCTTACCCATTTCTGCTCCACGTCTTCATCTTCCAACGCCAGCAAAATTTGACGGATCTCCAAGATTCTGCAGGGGATTTCTCAACCAGTGTGAGATTCAGTTTGAGCCACAACCTGGCAATTTTCCCAGTGACCGTACAAAAATTGCCTACATTATTTCTCTTCTCAGTGGCTCAGCCCTTGATTGGGCATCACCGTTATGGGAGAGGTCCGACACCCTGCTATCTTCCTACACTGCCTTCGTGTCAACATTCAGGCGCATCTTCGACGAGCCAGGCCGGGTAACCTCAGCTTCATCCGAGATTCTCCGTTTACGCCAGGGGTCACGTACTGTAGGACAATATCTGATACAGTTCCAGATCCTGGCATCCGAACTGGCATGGAACGACGAGGCCCTGTATGCTGCATTCTGGCATGGCTTATCTGAGCGTATTAAAGATGAGTTAGCTACCAGAGACTTACCTTCTAAGTTAGATGAGCTAATCTCACTCTGCACGAAAGTTGATTTACGTTTCAGAGAGAGAGCAACTGAGCGTGGAAGATCATCTGCTCCAAGATCTTCTGCTCCTCCTCCTCGTCAACTGTCACCATCTAAAGATGAGCCCATGCAACTTGGCCGTTCCCGTTTAACTCCTGCTGAGCGCCGAAGACGTCTCTCCGAGTCTCTCTGTCTCTATTGTGCAGCTCCGTCTCACACCATTAATGCCTGTCCCAAACGTCCGGGAAACTCCAAATCCTAGCTCGCCAAGGAGAGGGCCGGCTAGGAGTAATGATCTCCTCTCCATCTCCTCAAGATTGTAATCTCCCAGTCTCGCTTCAAGTTGCTCAACGTTATCGGAACGTCATTGCCCTCCTTGATTCCGGAGCAGCTGGGAACTTTATTACCGAAGCCTATGTTAAACGGTGGTCCCTACCCACCGAGAGACTTCCTTCGTCCATTTCTTTAACTGCCGTGGATGGCAGCAAAATTTTTGATGCAGTTATTTCTTTAAGGACTCTACCAGTTCGTCTGAGAGTGAGAGTTCTTCATTCCGAACTTATTTCTTTTTTAGTGATTCCAAGAGCCACACATCCTGTGGTCCTGGGCCTTCCATGGCTCCGTCTTCACAATCCTACAATTGATTGGACGACTACACAAATCCTGGCATGGGGTTCCTCCTGTGCTGAGACATGTTTGTTTAAAGTATTGCCTGTCTGTTCTTCCTCCCCCAGGTCGTCTGATGTTCCACCTCCTCCATATCAAGATTTCACGGATGTGTTCAGTAAAGCTTCTGCTGATATCCTTCCTCCTCATAGAGAATGGGACTGCCCGATTGATCTCGTTCCAGGGAAGGTTCCACCTCGAGGCCGAACTTATCCGTTGTCTCTGCCTGAGACGCATTCTATGGAGGAATATATTAAAGAGAACCTAGCAAAGGGGTTCATTCGACCTTCTTCTTCTCCAGCCGGCGCAGGCTTCTTTTTTGTAAAAAAGAAAGATGGTGGTCTGCGGCCGTGCATCGACTACAGAGGTTTGAACGACATTACCATCAAGAACCGTTATCCTTTACCCCTGATTACTGAGCTCTTTGACAGAGTTAGCGGAGCTACCATCTTTACAAAGCTGGACTTGAGAGGTGCATACAATCTCATCCGGATCCGTGAGGGTGACGAGTGGAAGACCGCCTTTAACACCCGTGACGGACATTATGAGTACCTCGTCATGCCCTTCGGATTGAGCAATGCTCCAGCTGTCTTCCAGCATTTTGTCAATGAGATCTTCAGAGACATTCTATACCGTCATGTCGTGGTCTATCTAGACGATATCCTCATTTTTGCCAACGATTTAGAGGAACATCGTTTTTGGGTTAAAGAGGTTCTGTCCCGTCTCCGTGTCAATCATCTCTATTGCAAATTAGAAAAATGCGTCTTTGAAGTCAAGTCCATTCCGTTTCTAGGGTACATTGTGTCCGGTTCCGGACTAGAGATGGATCCTGAGAAACTACAAGCAATCCAAAATTGTCCGGTACCCTTAACCCTCAAAGGGGTCCAGAGGTTCTTAGGGTTCGCCAACTATTACCGAAAGTTTATACGAGACTTTTCCACCATTGTGGCGCCTATTACTGCTTTCACTAAGAAGGGTGCTAACCCGTCCAAGTGGTCTGAAGAAGCCATGCAAACATTTCATCTTTTAAAACAAAGGTTCATCTCTGCGCCTGTTCTGAAACAGCCTGACATCGACTCTCCTTTCATCTTAGAGGTGGATGCCTCCTCCGTTGGAGTAGGAGCGGTGTTATCTCAGAGGGCTAAAGATGGCCATTTACACCCTTGCAGTTTCTTCTCCCGGAAGTTCTCCCCAGCTGAGCGCAACTATGCCATTGGCGACCAGGAGTTGCTAGCCATCAAGCTCGCTCTAGAAGAGTGGAGGTATCTGTTGGAGGGAGCTTCTCATTCAATCACCATACTTACAGACCACAAGAACCTTTTATATCTGAAAGGCGCACAATGTCTCAACCCTCGTCAGGCCAGATGGGCACTTTTCTTTTCTAGGTTCGACTTTAAACTCCAGTTCTGTCCGGGCTCTCAGAATCGCAAGGCCGATGCCCTTTCCCGCTCATGGGAGCAAGAAAATGAGTCAGAGTCTTCAGACAAGCATCCTATTATAAATCCGTTGGCATTCTCCACGGTAGGGATGGACTCTACGCCCCCATCAGGGAAAAGTTTTGTGAAACCGATGCTAAGGAAGAAGCTCATGCATTGGGCCCATGCTTCCCGTTTTGCCGGACATACAGGTATCCAAAAAACCCTGGAGTTTATCTCTAGGTCCTATTGGTGGCCAACTCTGAAAAAGGACGTCTTGGAGTTTATTGCATCTTGCCCAAAGTGTGCTCAACATAAGGTATCCCGCCAGTCGCCTGTGGGGCAACTGGTTCCACTATCTGTTCCCCGTCGACCTTGGACCCATTTGTCGATGGATTTTATTACAGATTTACCCATGTGCAACAAGTTCAATACCATCTGGGTGGTAGTTGACCGGTTCACCAAGATGGCACACTTCATTCCTCTCACCGGTCTTCCGTCAGCTTCCAAGTTGGCTCAAGTATTCATACAAGAGATCTTCCGACTCCACGGTCTTCCTGAAGAAATTATCTCAGATCGAGGAGTTCAATTCACAGCCAAATTCTGGCGAAGTTTATGTCAAGTCCTCCAAGTCAAGCTAAAGTTTTCCACGGCTTACCATCCTCAGACCAATGGTCAAACCGAGAGGGTGAATCAGGACTTGGAGGCCTTCCTCCGCATCTATGTGTCCTCCTCTCAAGATGACTGGGTTCAATTACTTCCCTGGGCCGAGTTCTGTCATAACAACCAGTATCATTCTTCATCTGCTTCAACACCATTCTTCACTAACTTTGGATTCCACCCTAAAGTCCCTGAGTTCCAACCGCTTCCAGCAACTTCTGTTCCCGCAGTGGATATCACCTTGCATCAGTTTGCCAATATCTGGAAGAGCGTACGATCAGCTCTGCTCAAGGCATCGTTCAGGTACAAGAAGTTTGCGGATAAGAAGCGTCGAGCAGTTCTTGCTCTCAAGGTGGGTGATCGGGTATGGTTATCCACGAAGAATTTGAGGTTAAGAGTTCCCAGTATGAAGTTTGCACCTCGCTATATCGGTCCTTTCAAGATTGAACAAGTCATCAATCCTGTTGCTTACAGACTCCAGTTGCCTCCCTTCTTAAAAATACCCAGGACATTCCATGTTTCCCTGTTGAAACCGCTGATCTTGAATCGGTTTCATTCCTCACTTCCTCCAACTCCGAAAGTCCAAACTCAACGAGGCGTTGAGTATGAAGTGGCCAAGATCCTGGACTCACGTCACCGTTATGGTCAACTACAATATCTTATTGACTGGAAGGGTTATGGTCCTGAGGAACGTTCATGGACCAATGCTTCTGATGTCCATGCTCCTGCCTTGGTCCGGAGATTCCATTCCAAGTTTCCTCAAAAGCCAAAGAAGTGTCCTGGGGCCACTCCTAAAGGGGGGGGTGCTGTCACGATCCGGGTATCTGGACGCCATTTCTTACTCATCAGATGCCTCCTAAGGCTGGCTCAGCGCTCCAGGACCGGATCCCATCTGTTATCCTGATGTGTACATTCCTGTATCCTCTCCTGTCACTCTGGGACGCTGTCACAGTAAACGCCATATTACACCTGGCATGGCGTCTCCCGCGGCCTCCGCCGCCGTCCCTGCTCTTCTGCATGCAGAGTGTCTGAGTGGCGATTACGTCAGCCGCGGCCTCCGCTGTGTCCGCGTGGTTGGATGTGCATCTGTCAGCCTGGCGCCTCCTGTCTCCGGTGGCCGGCGCCGCCATTACTGTTTTCATTACCACATGGATTACAAACCAAACTTCCCTCCAAGTGTCTGCATGAGCGCAGCCATCTTGGATTCTGTCAGCTGATCATTTCCACCAATCTGTTCTCAGTATTGATAATCTGCATAATTGCCTAGCCAATCCCTTCCTTGCTGCAGGTATAAATACACTGTGCCTGAGCAAGGAAGGCGTCAGTGCTTTGGTTGTCAAACCTAGTTCCTGTTTGTCTCTCTCCTGTGATTGTCTTCCAGGTTCCAGCTCCTGTCTCAAGACTTCCACCATAGAGACCCGCACCAGCATTCCACCTGCGGTGTAGCCTGACTCTCCAATCCATTGTGGATTCATCTGTTTCCAGCTACAACATTACCTGCTTCCAGCTCAGCTTCCAGCAGAGTACAGCTTCTCTTAAAGGGCCGGTGTCCTTTCTACACTTTACCACTCTCCACCGGTATTATTATTTCTCCGCTCTCAAGTTCTACATTTCAGTTCATATTTCATCGCTCCCAAGTTCATTTATTATTTAACTGGTTCCAGCCAGTATCCACTCCGTGCTAACAACAGTCTGGTTCCAGCCAGTATCCACAGCAGCCGTTTTATCTTCAGCAACCCAGCTTTTCCTGGAACACCAGCTGGCACAATCCTGGGTTATCTCCATTGCTACAGTCGGGCCTGGTAAGGACTTTCCATCTAGAAGATTATAAGAACTATCTCACACTACCAGTGCCCTGTGGCTCCTGCCATCCTGTAGTACCCAGGAACTGTATTTATTCTTTGCTGACTTTTACGTTTTCTTTTACTGCTGCTGTGTTGCGGAGTTGTCATAATAAACATCATTTGACTTTTATCCAAGTTGTCGTGGTCACACCTTAGTGTGAGAGGTGCGGTGCGTGTGGTGGTGCCTGCTGCCGTGCAGGTGTAGACTCGGTACTCACCAGGCGCCGCTCTCTCTCACCTTCAGGTACCGGAACCTTCAACGGACCTGGAATTCTTCAGTCGGATCCGGACACGGCGATTCCCTCTTGGAGCTGACCGTCGACCGAGCTGAGGAGAGAATGGTCTACATTAAAGGGGGTATCGACCCTGCTTCCGGTGGAACAGGGGATACCCCAGGGGTGGCTGCGACCTTCACCGGCTGGGTGAATGGTCATCACCGGCACAAAGCCTCAGCTACCCAGCTTTCACACACTCGCGCTTTCGCACGTAGTGTGATGAAAGGGATTCTCACGTCCGTGAGTAATCCTAACTCCGGCGCTCGGGGACAAACAAGGGACAGACGTACACGGATGCTACTCACCGTCACGAGTCTTGCACTCCGATCTTCTCCACTTACAGGTCCCTGTAAGGAGGCAAAGAGAAACAGCCGTGCAGGGCCTAACTCTGACCTAGTGTCACACCCTATACTATCTACAACAGCAGAGCCCTCAAACTAGCTCTGTGGGTGTGGTGCAACACAACTATGCACAACTTACACAACACATACACTTTGCCCTGCACGGTAACAACATATAACACACTATCGGAGATACAACATAAAACGGTGCTGTCCCTTTATCTACCCGACCCAGAACACCCAGTAGTGGGGACCGCACAGCTCACCCACCTACCGTACTCTCAGGGTGGCCTGAGCCTAGCGCCCAGTACCACCTTTACTCACCTCAGGGAAACACTGCTTCGCTGGGCCTAGCGCCCCCTAACTGCCCACAGGCCGGAGGCCTGACTTTGCCCACGGGCCTAGCGCCCGCCTACTTGCCGCCCGTTGGGTGACCTGGGCCTTGTGCCCAGGGTCACCTTATCGTATCCCTGTTTTGGCCACAAATACCCTAGGGCCTAACGCCCTCTATTAGCCACAGGCCTAGTGCCTAGATTGTTCCCCGGGCCTAGTGCCCGCCTAACTGGTGCCGCATGAGTGGGGTGGCTTGGGCCTAATGCCCAAACCACCTCATCAAATATTGGGGGCCCAAACTCCTAACTGCGCCCAGGCCTAGCGCCTGAATTGTGTCCTCGGGCCTAATGCCCGTCCCTGGTGGTCGAGGGAGGAAAAGGGGAGGGGGAGGATAGCCTCACTGAGGCCTTACCTAACCTGGGGGCCTCCACCGTCTTCTGCCGCTGACCCGTCCTGGCCAGCGGCGCCTCCGTCTCTTCCCTGCGTCCAGCCGCCGCTGGACATCTTCTTTCTGCAGGCCGACGTCTTCTGGCCTCTTCCGCGGCCTCAGGACCTCCTCTCCCCGCGGTTGTCGTCTTCTCCTCGGCGCCGGATCCTCTTCTGCGCTCCGGTGCGCCGACGACCTCCTCCGCTGCTCCCGGCCGTGTCTTCTCTTCTCCCACGCGAACCTCTTCCTCCCGCTCCTGCGCGCGGGCTCCTCCTCTTCGCCGCTCTTCGGCGCGGCCTCCTGCCCGAAGGGCTCCCGCCCGGCGTCTGACGTCAGATGCCGGGGGCGGGGCCTATGACGCGGCGAGCGCTGATTGGCTCGCCGCGTCTCTTCCTGATTGGCCGCCGCTCCGGGAGCCGCGATTGGCTCCCGGAGGGCGCCAACATTCAAACCCTCCAGCCTGGGGTCCGGTGCAGGGAAAAGGGTAATCCCTGCACCGGACACCCGCCGCCGCCGCCACGCACCCAGCGCTGGGGACAGACAAGCTGCCCCAGCGCTGTCCCCAACTAGGGACAACACAGATGTGCCCACAGGGCACATCCTTACATTTCCCCCCCCTTTTTCCTTTGTAGTCCCTACAAAGTTCCTCACGACGCCCATTGTCCGCGGGTCAGGGAATTCCGAGGTCCCTCCGGCGAGGGTGCATTCGGGGGCCCAGCCTGGACCAGCTGTGACCCCACATCCTTCCTCCTCCAGCTCCGGGTTCCTCTTGCGTCCTGACCTCCATCGGCGGATCCTCTGGGGGAGTGGCATCTCCTCACGGTCGCTTGACGTTGGCCACCAAGGGGAATCTTCTTCCACGGGGACAACAGTCACCCACTCTTGGCCTCCAATATCGTCTGTGGCTTCGTCCCTGTCGTCCGGGTGTGGTATCGACCACCACCCAACAGCGGAATCCTCCGGGGCATCCGTTTCCTCCCGGGCAACAGCCACCACATGTCGCATTTCCTCGTGGGGCATCTCCAAAGGTCCTATCTCTTCCTCTGGAACGGGTCCTCCCACGGCATCGCAGTCCTGTCCCCGTACGTCGGTCCATTTCGGCACTCCTGGCAGGTATTCTTGCTCCAGGACTATCTCCTCCTCTTTCCGGTGGGGCATTCAACTGGGAGCATGACTCCACCCGATCCTGCCAGTCACTCTCGTCGGCGCTTCCGATGCCAGAGTCGTCCTCCATCTGTTCAGGGAGGGATTCGTCGGCGGACAGCTCACCGTAGTCCGAGTCCTCCTCCGATATCTGGACTGGGGTATTACTTTCCTCCTCAGCGTACTTCTTCGCTTCCGCTGGCACCTCTGCTTCCTCAGCGTACTCTTGCGCTTCCGCTGGCATCGTTACTTCCTCAGCGTACTCCTTCGCTTCCGCTGGCATCGTTACTTCCTCAGCGTACTCCTTTGCTTCCGCTGGCATTTCTTGGTACCCAGGACACTCCTGTTCCGCACGTCCTGGTCGGGGACGGTTCCATCGCGGGGAGATTCCGGACGTCTCAGTCACTGGGTCTTCACGCTTTTCTTCGCAGCGTGGTCTCTTCACCTCCCAGTCGTCCACCTCCGCCTCATGCGGGAAAGGATTCTGCCTTACTGGGGTCACTTTCTTGGGACAGAGTAGGTCCGCGGCATCTTCCCAAGGGCACTCACTGGCCGCATGTCCTGGTCGCCGACACTTCCAACAAGGGAGGGCCACTGCCACCTTCTCCAAGACGGGTTCCTGGTCCACCTCCTTCACTGGGGAATCTTCACCCGTTGGTTCCGGCTCAGAGGAAATGGGCACCTGCGAATTAACTTCAAGCAAGGCCTTCCGCTCCATTTCCCTGGTTTCCTCCTCCCATCTCTGGGCGCGACCATCCGCAATCATCCGGTCTTCGTTCCACGGACAATCGGGAAGCGCATGTCCTCTCACCTCGCAGAGCGCACACACAGGCTCTGCAGCCACCCGGTCCCAAAGCTGCTGACGAGACTCCGTCAGCTGCTTCACCGTGGCCTCGTAGTCCGTCCTGTCTTCCGTCCATGGACATTCCAGGAGCCGATGTCGGGGATCTCCACAGCTTTCACACCGGGAATCAACCTCGTCTTCGCTCGACTCTTCGTCCCAGGGACAACTGTTGTGCTCATGCCCGTAGTTTCCGCAGAGCAAACACCAGGACTCCTTCTTCGCTTGGCCCTTCTGACGTCTTCGGTCCGCTTCCTGGACCACCTTCTTTGGGGACGTCTCTCGCCAAGTACACTCGTCGGCAAAGTGACCTGTTTGCCGACATTTCTTGCAGGGCGTCACAGCGGCCTTCTTGCGCCCCTTCTCCCGGCGCTCTTCTTTTTCACGCTGGACCGACCGCTGCACCATCTTCAGGATGTCTGCCCCAGACACCGTCACCCAGTCGCTCTGGTCCGCACACGTCCGGGGGTGAGTCTTCTCCGGAGCCGTCCGCAGGGAGGTCTTCTTGGTGGCGTTCCACATCGTGTCCGTGATCCGGTCTCTTTGATCCTGCCGACTACGCCAAGTGTGAGAGGTGCGGTGCGTGTGGTGGTGCCTGCTGCCGTGCAGGTGTAGACTCGGTACTCACCAGGCGCCGCTCTCTCTCACCTTCAGGTACCGGAACCTTCAACGGACCTGGAATTCTTCAGTCGGATCCGGACATGGCGATTCCCTCTTGGAGCTGACCGTCGACCGAGCTGAGGAGAGAATGGTCTACATTAAAGGGGGTATCGACCCTGCTTCCGGTGGAACAGGGGATACCCCAGGGGTGGCTGCGACCTTCACCGGCTGGGTGAATGGTCATCACCGGCACAAAGCCTCAGCTACCCAGCTTTCACACACTCGCGCTTTCGCACGTAGTGTGATGAAAGGGATTCTCACGTCCGTAAGTAATCCTAACTCCGGCGCTCGGGGACAAACAAGGGACAGACGTACACGGATGCTACTCACCGTCACGAGTCTTGCACTCCGATCTTCTCCACTTACAGGTCCCTGTAAGGAGGCAAAGAGAAACAGCCGTGCAGGGCCTAACTCTGACCTAGTGTCACACCCTATACTATCTACAACAGCAGAGCCCTCAAACTAGCTCTGTGGGTGTGGTGCAACACAACTATGCACAACTTACACAACACATACACTTTGCCCTGCACGGTAACAACATATAACACACTATCGGAGTTACAACATAAAACGGTGCTGTCCCTTTATCTACCCGACCCAGAACACCCAGTAGTGGGGACCGCACAGCTCACCCACCTACCGTACTCTCAGGGTGGCCTGAGCCTAGCGCCCAGTACCACCTTTACTCACCTCAGGGAAACACTGCTTCGCTGGGCCTAGCGCCCCCTAACTGCCCACAGGCCGGAGGCCTGACTTTGCCCACGGGCCTAGCGCCCGCCTACTTGCCGCCCGTTGGGTGACCTGGGCCTTGTGCCCAGGGTCACCTTATCGTATCCCTGTTTTGGCCACAAATACCCTAGGGCCTAACGCCCTCTATTAGCCACAGGCCTAGTGCCTAGATTGTTCCCCGGGCCTAGTGCCCGCCTAACTGGTGCCGCATGAGTGGGGTGGCTTGGGCCTAATGCCCAAACCACCTCATCAAATATTGGGGGCCCAAACTCCTAACTGCGCCCAGGCCTAGCGCCTGAATTGTGTCCTCGGGCCTAATGCCCATCCCTGGTGGTCGAGGGAGGAAAAGGGGAGGGGGAGGATAGCCTCACTGAGGCCTTACCTAACCTGGGGGCCTCCACCGTCTTCTGCCGCTGACCCGTCCTGGCCAGCGGCGCCAATCAGCGCTCGCCGCGTCTCTTCCTGATTGGCCGCCGCTCCGGGAGCCGCGATTGGCTCCCGGAGGGCGCCAACATTCAAACCCTCCAGCCTGGGGTCCGGTGCAGGGAAAAGGGTAATCCCTGCACCGGACACCCGCCGCCGCCGCCACGCACCCAGCGCTGGGGACAGACAAGCTGCCCCAGCGCTGTCCCCAACTAGGGACAACACAGATGTGCCCACAGGGCACATCCTTACATTCGGGCAGTTATTATTCATGTTACTTACATGTCCAGGGGTCTGATACAACCTCCCAGGTTCCGGTACATCTCAGCCCCTACAACTGAGGCTGCCTCCCGTCAGCTCAGGCCCTCAGGTGTGACACTTATCAATTAACTAGCTCACCACAGGTGATGGCAATCATACATTACCAGGAAAGTCCAGGAACAGAGCATTTCCTCCCTCATGGAGAGGGTCAGGTAGGCAAGTATGCACCTGGGTAATTACCAATCAGTAAATGTAATGCCAGGCTGATTTTATTTAATAGAGAGAGAGAGAGAGAGAGAGAGAGAATATATATATATAAATATATATAAAGAGAAACTACAGAGTTTTTGTTGTTCATTCGTTATTGCAGAGTCATATACGTCAGGCAGCAAAGTGGAACTGAATATCTTCCCGACGTATATGACTCAGCTGATCTGTGTTGGACTTTTGCGATACCTTGAAAAAGGTCCCTGTTGTGGACCGAAACGTTGGTGAGACATATAATTTGTATCTGGAACTGTTGACTTTATTCAGTAAAGACACATTTTTCTGCAATATTGATATCATTTCCACGTTTAGTGGAAAACACTGCACTGTACTATGGGTCCTTCCCTTTACGGGATGGGACTCTGATTTGACACCCCAGCGGTTCTTTTGGTCGGGTGAGAGTGTGGGACATTCCTTATATATATATATATATATATATATATATATATACACACATATCTATCTATCTATACTGTATATATATATATATATATATATATATATATATATTTCCTTTGTATGGGCGGCACTCAGAGACTTGCAACCAACATGTAAAGTGCAGAAAAAGACCCCTCCGGGCCAATTTATTAGTGACGTTTCGGGGTATTAATCCCCTTCCTCAGACTGGGGAAGGGGATTAATACCCCGAAACGTCACTAATAAATTGGCCCGGTGGGGTCTTTTTCTGCACTTTACATGTTGGTTGCAAGTCTCTGAGTGCCGCCCATACAAAGGAAATATACACGGACGCTGTTCTGCAGGGAGGGCACCGGAGCAAGGTGTGCATAAGCCCGGAGTTCCAGGGACCTTTTATACATTGATATATATATATATATATATATTAGACACACAGACACACAGAACGTGACGGTAGATGAGAACCACATGACCCATCCAGTCTGCCCGCTAAGGTATTAGGGTTAGGGGTTATGGTGTTAGGGAGAGGGTATTAGGATTGTTTTAGCGGTTTGGGTTAGGGGTGAGGGTATTAGGGCTAGTTTGGGTTAGGGGTGAGGGTATTAGGGATAATATGGGGATGGGGTTAAGGATCGGATATTAGGGTTGGTTTATCAGTTTGGCTTTAGGTATTAGGGTTAGAAGTTATGATTAGGTAGAAAGACTCATCTTTACCTGTAACTGTCTCTTTATTCCTTTATTATTATTTTATTATTATTGGCCCTCATTCTGAGTTGTTCGCAAAGTTTTTCGGACGCACAACATATTCGCAAAGTTGCGTTAATTTAGTAAATTTGCGAACCTCCGCCCTCAACGTATTTTTGCAAATTCGCACGCAGTATTACACAAAGTGGGCGTACGCCAAATGACATCGCAGTAATGCGAAACCATCGCAGCATTGCGAAATCATCGCAATAACACATACTTAATCGTAAAAATACTAAGTTTGAGTATATTTACAAAGTTTTGCGTAAAAGTGCACACTTTTAAGGTAAAACGCTCAAAAATGTTTTTTTGGCCTATTAAGTGCAATGACACCTTACCTTTTAAAGACCACAAGCCCTTTTCAATTACGAACCCAATTAGTGTAATGATTGATAATGTTCCCAAACAATTAAGTCTGAGAATATAAAAAAATGAACACTTTGTTGCCATAATTGGCCATCAACATGTCAAAGTGTAAAATTTTTTTTTTTTTATTTCACTTTTTTAATTTTTAAAGGTGTTGTTTGTGAATGAAGGTGTTTACATGTTTCTTAACACAATAATCTCCTTTTTTTTGGGTAAAAATGTAACGTTAGATGTGTGTAATTTTTTGTACAAAACAAATTCTGCCTGCCAATCTGCTGATCCTTTTTTGCATTAATAAACACAACACCCGGTTAACTTTAATCAACTTTTTTATTTTTGTATTTGTTATTTTTTTTTTTTTTTTTTAAATCAAAGAATAAAACTCAAGCAAATTTTTGCAAATGGTCCACACAATCCATCATTCCTTGCAGGTGTTGGCGCATGGTGTAAAGTATCCCTGAAAAACTTGTGGGATCTCCAACTGCAACATCTGAAATTAAGATGCAACACAAACATTAATAACTTAATTACATTACTTATTAGCCAAGCAAGGCGCAAAGCACACTTAAATGCTGGCATGTCCAAACTGCTGGACTCCAGCTGTTGTGAAACTACATATACCAGCATGCCTTTACACAGTTTTGTGGTCAGGGAATGGCAAAGCTGTGTCAGGGCATGCTGGGATGTGTAGTTTCTCAACAGTTGGAGTGCCGCAGTTTGGACAGGCCTGCTTTAATGGCAAAGTTACTACATCCTGCCTGTTTTATGGTACAATCATTAGCAGAACACACAAGCCTGCTCAGCCTTTTTATCAGATTTTAAAGTGTTCCAGACCATGTGTTACATTTACTACTATGTGAGTTATATTTAAGATGGAACGTTGCCCATAGCAATCAAGCAAAAATATGATTATTATATTGTAGAAGTGGATCCCAATTTTTTAAGTATAATCTTATTGGTTGCTATGTCCGACATCCCATGTTAAAGATAACTACCATCTTCGTCAATGTGACACCATGTTGGCATTCATTCCCATTTGTTGTTTTATTTGTTTTTTAGTTTTAGTGGGTTGGTCCTGCATCATCACACTGCATAGCCACATCTTCAGAAGGCCAACATATCATAGCATTCCCACACTCCATGAAAGCTGCCCTTACTAAATAAGTGCAAACATGTTTGACTCGAACACTTATTAATTTTGAGAATGTAACTTTCACACAAAAAAACAGTGTGTCATTAGGCTGCATAACAAAGTGAAGCATGTGATTTTTAAGTGTAAATATTCAGACTACACAGGCCCAAGTGTAAAAGGCAAACATACTAAACTCCACTCAGGTCTAACTGTTTCCCAGAAAAAGTAACACATATAAACCCTGTTCTCCTGGCAACCCTGGCTACCTAATGAGTGTCAACCTAGAGTGGACACACAAAACATTGCACACATACACACTGTACATATAAAGACACTCACAAATATGTAAAGGCAACATGTACACCATGATGAAATTTTTAAAATTTTTTCCAGGGTCCAAGAATTCAAACAGTACAACACTGCATGTTTTGGCATTGTAAGTGTAAGTGGGTAATCTTATTGTCTAAAATTTAAATAAACTTACTTTCCTCGGAAACATCCAGACTCCCGGAATGTTCTGCAGGGGCTTCCTCTGCCCATTCACTTGGTGGGGATGTTGCCTGGATGGGGGAAGGCGGCTGGATGGGGGAAGGATGAGGGATTGGGGAAGGAGGAGGGATTGGGGAAGGAGGAGGGATTGGGGCAGGAGGCTGGATGGGGGAAGGAGGCTGGATTAGTGCCGCAATTTCAGAGGGGGGGTCTGATTGAGAGGGCGAGGGGGGCGGAGAGAAATTTAAAGCAATAGAGGGTGAGGGGGGTTCAGATGGGGATGTCGAAGTGGAAGGAGAAGGGGTATGGGAAGGAGGAGAAGGGGTCCCAGAAAGAGATGGCGAGGTGTGGTGAGAAGGGGAATGGAAAGTGGAGTGGGCCAGGGAAGCTGAGGGGGACTGGGAAGCTGAGGGGGACTGTGAAGATGAGGGGGACTGGAAAGCTGAGGGGGAGTGTGAAGGGGAGGAGGAGTGAGATGGGGAGGGGGAGTGAGAAGGGGAGGGGGAGTGAGAAGGGGAGGGGGAGTGAGAAGGGGAGGGGGAGTGGGAAGGGGAAGGGGGTGGGGAGTTGTGCGGTTGTTGTTGTCCTAGAATGAAAATATTGTCCACATTTTTTAATCATGCAAAATTACATAGTATTGATTTTTAAATATAAATGTTATGTTACATGTTTTTTTTTTTAAAAATTAAAATAGAAAATCAAACATGGTAAGATCCTCTTCATGTTGGCCATAGCAAACAAAATGAAGCCAAACTTTAACTTTGAAGCTCATTCCTTAATCTAGTCCATTGAGTCATAGTGATTTGTCTAGCCAACATCACCAGATTACTATTCAAGGGCCCTTATTATATAGCCAGCACTTATCAAGTATTTTGGACCAGTTTCCTGGCTGCTTCTTATTTCTTGGAAACATGCACTTGTTTCGTGTCACTTTACTACAGTCAGTACTGTTTCCCCTAACCACACACACTGACCTAATTTCCTAAAAAGGAGACTGAAGGTTGCAATTAGCCTACCACTTACTGTAAAATGTAGGTAATTCAAAGGGGATTACAGCTGGAATTTAGTTTGCAATTGTCCAAAAGCATGTGCTCTGCAGGGGTTGCATATATAACATGTGCATAGAGAGTTAGATTTGGTGGACTTTTTCAATTTTGGCCATGGAAAATACAGGCTGTTTAATTTAAACACAGCAAATTATTGAGATGCTTTAACACACCCCACCCAAATCTGACTCACTCTGCACATGTTACATATGCTTCCCCTGCAGTGCACATGGTTTTGCACAATGGTTTACAAAAAACCTTTTGCAAAAAATTGGGAAGATGAAGCATTATCACATTTTAAGCAAAAAATCTTATGTAATGTAACTTACTTCGGGTATGGAGAGCACGGATTTGCTGGCGGATCTCCGCCAACAAATCTGGAGTCCGCCTGCGGAGATCACTCCATCGCCTCTCGAGCTGGATGATTGTCCGCCTGCTGCGGACGCGAGTCCGCAGCAGGCGGCGGACCTCCGCGTAGGCCTCGCGCTTCACCCGATTGGGGATGAAGCGCCCAACGCGGCCTACGCGGCGGTCCATCACCGCTACCAGCACGCGGAGCTCCAGCCTGGAGAACGGTGCTGCACGCATCATGGCAATGGCGTTTTCCTTATTTGGGCATATATTTATAGTGTCTGTTAGCATGTGATTGGCCAAAAATATGTCATTTCTAATAACTTTATTGATCTTTGCAATGCTGTGAAGAGCAGAGTGTTATTTTGCACGAGCGGAAATTCGCATTAGCATAAGCAAAAATGTTTGTTAGAAACAATTAGAATAAACACACAGAGACACAGACTTTACTGAAAATTACTAAACATATCTGTGTACTCACCACAGGTCGTGTGATCATTCAGCTGGACAGTCACAAAGTGTCAAACATTGAGGATCATTTGTTTGTGTGTTTGTTTACATAATCAGTATTTGAGGATATAAAATAAATAAGGACACTATTTATTCTCATTACAGTATTTAAATTATTACATAAACATTGTCAGCTTAACGTGTTTTTTTTTTTTTGTGTTTAAAAAGAAAAAACCATTCAAACACAACAGCATTACCCAATCACTTTACAAGAACATACTAAATGCAATCATGTTTAAAAATACATAAGCATACTGGGTTGTATTATTTGTGCTAATATAAATGTTAAAAACACTATACCTGAAATGTTCTGCTACAATTCTTGCCCTCACTTGGCTCCCCCTCCGTGTCACACTCCCCCCACCGAAGCGTGGCACAACCCCTGGCTCCTCATCAGGCAATTCCTCTGCCTGAGGAAGCTCGACACTACTCCTTACCGCGATATTATGGAGTATTGCGCACAGGACCACTATTTTACTTGCCATCTCCGGCGAATACATGATGTCGCCACCCGTGCGGTGGAGCACACGAAAGCGCCCTTTCAGGACACCAATTGTGCGCTCCACCAGCTGCCTAGTGGCAGTAAGCGCGGAGTTAAATGCCATCTGTGGTCCTGGCCTGGGATTCCGGTAAGGAGTCATGAGCCAGGGGGTGCAAGGATATCCACGGTCTCCTGTTGGAATAAAACCAAAATTTTAGTTCACAAATTTCATATATTTTTGTAAGTTTGTAACTAAAATATTTGAGCAACAACTCACCCAATAACCACATGTCTGGTCGTTGACTTGATCTTAATCTCTGCCATATCCCTGATTGTCTAATGACATACGCATCATGGGAACTTCCTGTAAACTTTGCGTTCAGGGAAAGGATCTGGAGGGATGGCCCACAAACAACCATTACATTCAGAGAATGAAACAGTTTCCTGTTTCTATAAATTTCTTCATTATGTCTTGGTGGCTGAATAGCAACATGTGTGCCATCCACAACCCCAATAACATGTGGGAAGCGACTACCACCTTCCGCAAATTGCCGCTTCACCACATCTAGGGCACCAACATCCAAAGGCATAGCAATAAATTGCTTAACACGCTTGATGAAAGCCTGGCAGACACGTCGCAGGACCTTACTGAACTGGCCCTGCGACATGCCAACCAGGTCTCCAACAACATGCTGGAATGATCCTGTGGCCAAAAAATGTAACACTGCAAGGAATTGTGTCAATGGTGGTATTGCTGTAGGATACCGAATTTCAGACTCCAGATCACTCTCTATTATGGAGAGAGTGTCTAGGATTAGATGTGGTGGCAGCCGGTATCTACGCACCACCACATCATCTGGCATCCCAAAAAGTATGACACGGGTTCTGAAAATTGGTGGCCTAGCACGCCTCCGTTGCCTTGGTTGATGAGGAGCCGGCTGTGGTTGTGGGGCTGGCGGTTGGGGTGGGAGTGCTGGCGTGGGCTGGGGAGGTAGGGCTTCTGCCGCAATATGTATTGACATCACACACTTTTTGGAGAGAATGTTAAGAAATGTCAATTTTAAAAAAATCAAAGTTTTCCAAAATTTTACACAATAACTGTTTTTACAATTGTGGTGTCAACTTACTGCAGGAGCGTACATTTTTTCTGTGTTGAATTCATGTCAAAAATGAAAAAAAAAAAAAAAAAAAAAAAATTAAATATTTGGATCTAAAAAACATATATTAATGCAAAAAAACTATAGAAAATTAAAAAAAAAAAAAATAAAATAAAAAATTTAGTACCTAGTCCAGGAAAGACAAACACTACTTTGCAGATCAATCCTGGAAACCCCAAACACTTTGTTTAGCAAACTTTACACAAAAAATATTATAAAAAAACAAACACAAACAAGCACCAACACAGGCCAACGACACTTACCTGCTCCTAAAGAAATAAAGTCTTGTTTTTGTGGACCACACCCAAAAATAAAGACAAAATTGGTTTTTCTCACCAAAAAAAAAAAACCTACAAGAGAACACAAATGTCAGTCAAAAACAGCATACAGACACTTCCAACAAACAAACTCCAACACAGGCCAACGACACTTACCTGCTCCTAAAGAAATAAAGTCTTGTTTTTGTGGACCACACCCAAAAATAAAGACAAAATTGGTTTTTCTCACCAAAAAAAAAAAACCTACAAGAGAACACAAATGACAGTCAAAAACAGCATACAGACACTTCCAACAAACAAACTCCAACACAGGCCAACGACACTTACCTGCTCCTAAAGAAATAAAGTCTTGTTTTTGTGGACCACACCCAAAAATAAAGACAAAATTGGTTTTTCTCACCAAAAAAAAAAAACCTACAAGAGAACACAAATGACAGTCAAAAACAGCATACAGACACTTCCAACAAACAAACTCCAACACAGGCCAACGACACTTACCTGCTCCTAAAGAAATAAAGTCTTGTTTTTGTGGACCACACCCAAAAATAAAGACAAAATTGGTTTTTCGCACCAAAAAGTAGATTCCTACAAGAGAACACTAATGACAGTCAAAACAAAGAAGCACGGGAATATTTTCACAAATGGACTTGCAAAATATATATGTGTTATAAAAATTAAAACATTAAAATGTATTACAAAAACTTGCCAACACAACCAAAAAAAAAAACAAAACTGAATACTCACAAACGAAAATACACACAAAAAATAACTGTCTATATTCAAAACGCAAAGAAAAGGACAAAGGTATGCTTGACAATTACTCACTCTGCCAATTCCACTATCACCTTCCCGCACAAGCCAACAACTCAAACGACAAACTACCAACACTTACAGCATGCACAGTAGGCCCTTAAATAAGCAGTGCAATCATTCAACAGAATAACAGTGTACACCTGTGTGAATTAACGAGTCGCACGTAGGTATATAAGCGCACACACCTCGGCGTACACACGTCATCACAAACATGGCTTCTCGTGAGCAAATCGCAGCAGAGATAGACCGCATTGCAGAGCAGCAGATGGCATTGCAGCAACAACGGATAGAGTGTCAAAGGCGCTTGTTAGAATACGCCTCTGCGGAGGTTAATGCAGGACCTAGTACTCTGCAAATTTCTGCTTCTGAACCTCAAGAATTGAGTGTGGATACCCTGCCACACACACATAGTGAGCAAACTGAGGGAGAATTGACTTTAGCCACACAAACACAGCAGACAGAAGCTGCTAGTGAGGAGGAAGATGGAGATGACCAACCTGAAGAAACCTCACAGGCTACCTCCAGACGGAAAAAAAGACAGCCTGCATTCACTAAGAGGGAGTTGCGTGTCTTGGTCACGCAGGCCATGTCCAAAATACATAGGGGCCCCAAAAACATGGGGGCTGCTTCCAAAGAACGCATCTGGAGAGACATCACAAAATCTGTGAATGAAGTTGGCTCTGTCGTCAGAACATCACAGGAAGTGAGACGACGGTAAGTGCATCTTGACAATCCTTTTTCTGTGCTAAGTTGCATAAAAAATGTAGTTACATGTCATGTTATGTCTAGCAAACACAAGCAGAACATGTGTGCTATATATTTACTTTGAACAATAAGATGACTCAACTTTTTCCCTCTTTCACAATATTTATGTAGGTGGGCCGACTTCAAATCCCGCCTGAAGGCAAAGAGGGCTGCGGAGTGGAATGCTTCAAGGGCAACAGGGGGGGGACCACCTGTCGCTGTGGAGTTTACTGACTTGGAGGAGATGGCGATGGCCTGTGTGAGTTATGAGGAGGGCCAAGGGGTGTCTCATATGGACACGGACCTGCCTGAGATTGTGACGGGACATGACTTGGAAGGTAAGTTTACACATGTATTTGTCTGAAATTTGAACTGTATTAAAATTCTGAAACTAATTTTGACTCCAACTTTTCCCCCACACATTCTTCTATTTGCTTGCCACAAAACACAGCACAGGGGGGTGAACAGTTTGAGTCACAGGCCGGTTATGTGGTTGAGGCTGAGGTGGAGGGACCTAGTGGGTCTGCCAGTGTGGGCCAACAAAACCCACCTATGCAGGTTCCTACTGGCCCCCCCACCCAACCCTCTGCTATCCCGGAGATCCTGCTTGAAATTGCTTGGTATGGTGAGAGCCTAAACACATTTCAAGACGGGGTCATCCGGGAGGTAAGCCAGATAACTGTCCGGCTCACTGAGATCCGAACCTGTGTTGAGCAAGGTGTTGCTCAACTCTGCCAAAGTCTGGCAGAGATCAGGCAGGCCCAAGAACAACTGGCCTCCTCAAACCAAAGCCTTGCAACTAACATCTTGCAAGGGCTCCAGGCCATCGCTGTCTCCCTTGCCCACAGTGGCAGAGAGCCAACCACATCGGCTCCCTCCCCTGCCCCTGCCCAGGAAGAACAGGACACTGGGCAGGCCCAACGAAGGTCACTCCGCAGACCAAGCAAAGAAGATCAGCCTCAGGCGGGGCCAAAAAGAAGAAAGTGATGTCTCTCCAGATGGGCAGCACCCATGTTTTTGTAGTTGCCTCTATGTTATTTTGGACTTGGCTTGTGTGGCCAGAATGGATCACTCCCTCTTAGTGAAATGTCTTTTTTTCTGTTTGGAGGAATTGTAGCCTGTGAGTTTCTTTTAAAAAACAACAGAGCCATCTTCCTCTCACTAGTGTGCTGTGTATTGTTGTGTTTGTGTGGTGGATACTAATTATTTCTCAGTTTGTGTCACATTTTTGTGTGGCAGGGTGTGAAATATGTTGAATTTATTAATTTATAAGATACTTTTGTCAGAAGCAGAAATTTGCAGAGTACTGAGTTCTGCAATATAATTTTTGTCAGTGCCATCTGCTTGGTGCTTGGTCTATCTCTGCCTGTGAGACTCATGTGGAGCCATGTTTAAATGTTGGATCATATTATTTCTGAAATAAAAAATATAAATTCAAAATGTGTGCAATTTCTTGAAGGTAATGCATTAGCAAAATCTTACTTACAAAAAGATTATGTCAACATATAGACACTTGGTGACCAATCTGCTAATTCTCCTTCCAATTTTTTAAAAATGTAAAAAAAAAGGTATGTTTTGCACCACACTTTAATGTCCATATTAATAAAACAGACACGACAACTTGATAAAATATCTTTGGACAACATGACATCATTGAAAACATTGACAGATGTTAAAAACATATATTATTGTGACTTTGAAAAATAAATCATAGTGTATGCGGCATTATGTGGGTGTTGGTTAATTGATCAGAATGTTGCAGAATTATCTAACTTTAAATAAAAATGTAACTTGTTTGTATTTAGTAGTCTAACACACATTCAAACATTTCTGCACAATGCTTACACACCAAGTTAAACACAAATAACAACCTTATTTAACAGTGTGTGAGATTAATATGTGAGTAGAATAAACATGTAATGTGTGTTCAGTCAATTGCTGGTTGGTAACTTTCATGGACTCAGTAATTAACAAGTAATTGAACATCAGATGAATGTGCTCTCCAATTAACTGCTAATTACTGCATACACACTTGTACCAGTACTTCGCAAATGTAGAGTAACTGCAGACCTACTCTGCTGCTGCGTGAATGTTGCTACGGTTTCCTATGTTAGTTTTAACAGCGACAAAGTTTATGTGCGAAAAACACGCCCATTGCAAGTTGCATACTCCCACACAGTACGCCCACTTTCACGCCCATGTCGGAGCATTGCGAAGTCTCGCCTCCGCCACGCCCACGCCACTCCTTGTTTTCGTTTGGCAGTTACGGCTTTTTTTGTCCAAAGTAATTTTGCACAGTTGTCGTACGTATGTCTTCGCGCATGCGTAATCACGCATTTGCGCATGCGCAGATACTTACATTTCGGACATTTGCGATGCGATGACTCTTAGCGATCAACTCGGAATGAGGGCCATTATCCTTTATTTATATGGCGCCACAAGGGTTCCGTAGCGCCCAATTACAGAATACATAAACAAATAATCAAACAGGAAAACAGCAACTTACAGTTGATGACAGTATAGGACAAGTACAGGGTAAATAAACATAGTTACATCAGCAGATGACACTGGAATAAGTATCAGGTGGCAGAAGACTGCTGGATGTGGTGCAGTTGAAGATTATTCAAGTAAGAAAGGATAAGCACATGAGGGAAGAGGGCCCTGCTCGTGAGAGCTTACATTCTAAAGGGGAGGGGTAGACAGACAGGGGTGACACAGATGGGGTACATAGAGAGCGTAGAACAGAGGGTTAGGATGAGATTTGGCTGGGTTTGGTGAAGAAGTGGGTCTTGAGAGATCGTTTGAAGTTTTGTAGAGAGGTGGAGAGTCTGAGGGGGAGAGGTAGGGAATTCCAAAGAAGTGGTGCAGCACGTGAAAAATCTTGGAGGTAGGAGTGGGAGGAAGTAATCAGAAGACAGGAGAGTCGGCGTGCATTAGCAGAGCGAAGAGGACGAGTGGGAGTGTAAAGGGAGATAAGGTCAGAGATGTAGATCTCTACATTAGTCAATAGATATATAATTGCTTAGACTGGAGGTTTCCTATTCTTGCACTATTGATTGGGTGAGTCGGTATAGCCAATCAGCATTTGGCACCCACGTATTCTATAACTCGTGGGTAACCCCACTATCTAGCTCCACTGACTCCCCCTCACTGTTACACAGCGGGTGTTCCACCAATTCATGTGTCATTGTTACAGCTTTATCAAGGCCATATAAATAAAGGATAATAATAATAATAAAGGCCACACATATCAGAAGAGGTGCCCGCTCTGCCCTTCTGAGAGCACAGGGGGTGCCCTGGGAGACTGGAGTAGCATCGGCAGGCCCTTACCCAAACTTTATTCTGGTACCTGGCAATGCCTGATCCATGTCACAGCATTCAGACATGAGACATTGGGACAAAATAAGCCCCTTTCATGGAGTGTGAATTGGGGCAGGTGGGAGAGACACTATTCTGCCCCTGCTTACCCCTATACACAGTCTGAAACTTTATGTCATACACATATTGGCCTGTATGGCTGCTGCTAATGTCTGTGCTATGACATCATAATGTTCCTATGAATGGAATGCCAGTGCAGAACACTAGGAGTTATCCCGTCTCGTGGCAACCCCTAGAGCGGGAAGCATTTGTCGGTGCTCCTGGCATTTGTTCTCAAATGACCTTATTGGTGATATTACAGAGAGTCTGCAGGCTACCTAATTAGTCATTTATATTCACTTTACTGTATATTGTATTGGGGAGGTGAGAGGAAGGAGGAGGAAGGAGGAGGAAGGAGGAAGAAGGGAGCAGCCATGGATTGCTGCTTCCCATTTGGCCTGTGCTGGCCATTTATAAAGCGGAAGGTAAGTGCGCTGTCATTTTTATTTGTACTTTGTTGTTTGTACAATTAGGGTTTTTTGTGAAATTTATAAGGGACGGGGCTCACCTGAAAGTGGGCGTGGTCAGGGCTCAGAAGGAGGTTCTGTCCCAGTGGAGTAATTCTAAATGTCAGGAGGTGTCTCTTCCCAAATCTGACTAAGCTAAGAGGCTATTTATTATTATTTACAATATTGCCGGTTCTCCATGGCCACAAATCGTAGGCATTATACAGTATTGTGCAAAAGTTTTAGGCAGGTGTGAAAAAAAACAATGAAATAATGGGCACTAGTTATTAACAGTAATCTGTATAATGTATATAAATGATGCCCCACTCTGTGTAACTGGGTATCCACTATACTATAGGAACACTAAAATAAAGAAATGGGGGCGCTCACGCCAGGCTGCAGTAAGGAATATATTTATTTAATAATCCAATAAAACACATAAAATATGAAGAAGAGCAATGGATCTGCAGGTGATCAGTATTAGCACACATCCGGCTATGTCTTACATCAGTAGCTGCAGGCTTGCTGTACGGAAGGTGATAAATATATATATGATGTGTATGCAGCAGGACAGTCACTGTGATCTATCATTGTACAGCTGTATGGTACCTGGTTTACATGTAACGGAGACTGATTGTCTCACAAGCAAATATGAAGTTACTTCTCCAAACCAATCATATGATGAGCGTATGTGGTGTGATATTATTACCAGTCAGTACCTCCACCCTGCATGGGAAAGGTACAGTGGCGTAAGTTCGTTCCAGTTGCCCGGAGGCTAGATCAATATTGGTGCCCCCCTATTTTATTTTAAATCACACATTTCTTAGCAGTCATACCCAGGATTAGAACCCATGATCTGTTACACTAACAACAGACACTTTACTGATAGAGCTATTTGCTCCTGTAGAGGAAGCATGAGAATTCTAACTATATGAAGTTACGTGTAATTGTCAGAGAAGTATCTTCATATAGTTAAAATTCTCATATTTCCTATACAAGAGCAAACAGCTTCATCAGTAAGGTGTCTGCTTCCATTGTAATAGGTTGTGGTTTCTAATCCTGGGTGTGACACTTGTAAAATGTGTATAATAAAGAGGGTGTGATTTGTAAGGTGCAGGGACCAGTGAGGATGTCGGCCACTGAAAAGACAGCGGCAGCTATCAATTAACTTAATTAAATTGTGTCACAGAATGGGAGGAGGGGTGCCCCCCTTCAGAGCAGGAGCCCGGCGGCAGATGCCTCCGTTGCCTCCCAGAGTTCTGCCTCTGGGAGGGTATCAGGTGGGTCTTACCATTAGGTTGCATGATATATCACATTGTTACACACACTGGCCCCAATGTATGGTCACTGGACATGGCCGGGTGGCTGCTGGTGCTGTGCCCCAAGGCTGAGGGACCTCTGCTCCCGGTACACGTCAATCACAGCCACTCACGCTGCTCTTCAATACATTCGGGTGGTATAATCGCATCATGCAATGTGATTTGATTTTGGGCACAAATATCGTGACCACATTGACTGGAGGTGTGACTGTTGATAAATGGGCCCCTTAGACTATGTTATAAGGAGATTACTGATCACTTCTTGTGAGGGCGACCTCAGGAGATTGTAATGGTGGAAGCCTGACTAGGGATGTTTGCATATAACTGAGAGTAATTATTTATTTACAATTTCTATTTCATCTTCATTTATTAAGGAGAAGCTGATTGAAAATGAGGTGCCCCCAGCACAGGAGATGCCCGAACGCCTGACACACACAGAGAAGCAGGAGCCCACGCCATCCTCGGAGGGGTATGAGACAAACCTGAACCGGCCAAGACAGGTGCCCCCCGCACCCCAGGCAAAACAAGCGCCCCCTGCACCTCGGGCAAGACAGGCACCTCCTGCACCCCGGGAGAGAAAAGCGCCCCCACCACCTCGGGCAAGAAAAGGGCCAACATCTCGCCCAAGACAGGTGCCCCCACCACCTCGGGCACGTCAGCCGCCTCCTCCACCCCGGGTAAGACAGGCACCTCCGCCTCCCCGGGCAAGGCAGGCAACTCTACCATAGAGGCATTTACCAACGCCACAACCATCTAAGAGGCATGCCTTTACTAACATCAGAGGCATGCAAACCTCACCACCATCAGAGGTAAGCGCCCTCACCACCATCAGAGGCATGCGCCCTCAATACCATCAGAGGTATGCACCCTCACCACTATCAGAGGTATGCGCCCTCACTACCATCAGAGGACTGCACCCTCACCACCATCAGCGGTATGCGTCCTCACTACCATCAGAGGTATGCACCATCACCACCATCAGAGGTATGCGTCCTCACTACCATCAGAGGTATGCACCCTCACCACCATCAGAGGAATGTGCCCTCACTACCACCATCAGAGAGACATGCACCTCCACCACCATCGGAGAAGTGCCTGCAGACACAACTTTTTTTTTTAAATAAAATACTTGTTGCATAATGATACTACTCTCTGTTTTTTATTCCCCACTGAAGTGTCTATATGCTGAATGTATCTTTAGGAGCATCATTAAATGGGTCAGATAAGCATATATTCATTATTTCCCAGCATGGGGACACACAGTTTTCATATTGGAAATTAAGACGCAGTTGGAGGGTGTTATAGGTAACGAGCCTTATAACAGATTCCCACGACTGTGATCTTAGAACCAATTACATACGCCCCACTGTGTGCTTTCCTATTATTACTCCTTTGTGTCTGGTTTTTATGTCAGACTTTACAATGCAAACCTGAAACGAAACAAACAAGATGTGCTTCAACTGTAGACCGCCTGCCCCAATCCGAGGGCACCCACATCCAAATCAGGTGAACGGTGCAGGAACCACAACGGCATCCACATGCTACTCTATATAAGCCCCACATACACTTACATGGTTTCCCAAGACGATTGAGAAAACAGGAATCAGGCACTCCTCCACTCTGTCTCACTTCAGTAAGCCATGCCCCCTTTTCCCCTCACTCTAGCATCATTGGTTGACGGTAGCCATTTTGTTGTAGCCAGTACACAAGCCTGCTATGGGGACAGGCATTTTCTGTTAGCCCTTGGTGCAACTATATCTCTATAGTAGTGCAGCACATGGGGACAGGAGCACCAGTAGTCCTGGAAAACTGAAACTGCAGCAGCCCAGGAGCAGGTGGCACCCTGCCACCCCTGCCGTCCCAGCGAAGCTCACCATTGGCAGTGGGCACATGCGTTAAGGCAACAGCTTACATTCCTAGCCCTGTATACACTAGGCTGCAGTCAGTCCATGGAGATTACTGCCTCTGAGTAACTGCAGTCTCCTCTGCCTGTATGATGTGTGGGTGGGTGGGGGTGGGGACAATTGAACTAATAGACCCCATCCCTGGATCTGTCCCTGTCTGAGAGGACATGCTCATGCCACTCAATCAGACCATGCACGTTAATGTGCCTGGCTCCGGCCCCGCTCTCTACACCCTGATGGGCAGTGGTATGGAAACAGCTGTGGTGCTCACATTCAGTTGGCAGAGGTAAAAGGGTAGCAGTGTTTACTAATGGCAACAAACATAGGTGTTCTAGAGATGGCTAGCTCCAAGGAATGATCAGAAGCAGTAATGAGAAAATAACTTTATTCTACTGTAACAAAGTTTAAAGAATCTGTACACGCACCAGCTTGGCTACTAGACTGGAGACAGCGTCTACTGGAACTGGAACCCTTTGTCTACCAGAATGGAGTCAGAAACTACTGGAACTGGAATCGGCTTGACAACTGGACTGGAGTGAGAGACAACTGGAACTAGAATCAGCTTGACAACCGGAGTGGAGTCAGAGACAACTGGACTGGGACCAGATAAGTGAGTGGTCTGGAACAGGATAGGTACCAGACTGGAACCTGAGATGTACTAGAGCAGAGCCTATGAGGCAACCAGACTGGAACTGGATACAAATGGTCTGGAACCGGTTGAATGCAAAAGCATCAGGGAGCACAGTACAGAGCTGTAACTTCAGGAGAAGTGATATTGCACTGGTGACTTGATGGTGGCCCGGAAGCTTCCTTTATAGATCTACTGTCTTTCCATTGGATCAGTGTAAACTAATGGCATGCATGGTGAGCTGTTCATTAGACAAATGTGTGTTGGTCATGAGCACAGATGCCTGTGGTACTGCAGTTGTAAGTGAGGAAACTTAAACAAGTGAGGCTGAAAGTATGACAGTTATGGCAGCTGTTACTTTGGCTCTACCACAGGGAGATATACCAGCTGCTATAGAATCTAGTGATAAGCTGTAGTAAGCAGTGGTACAGTACTTATCTATGTATGTTGATTCATGTGTGCGTCTAATGCACATCCATCGTTCTCCTGATAGAACTGTGTGAAGTGCTGGTATAACCAGTTAGCCCCACAGCAGGTTCACATGACAAAGCTTGTTTAAGAGCGGAGAATGTCCCATCATCTTCTATAAAGGAAGTGGTTCTGGTGTTTAAACATGTCAGATAATGCAAAGGTATGACAATGGAAACAGAATCTAGAACTTACTGAGGTCATTAGCCAGCCATACCCAACAAGTTATCATCTGGGAGATACAGTAGTTGTGGGTGTGGGCAGGGCTATCATAACAACATTGTAGGTCCTGGGCAAAGTAATGCACTGGGGCCCTATCCAACCAATCACAGAAATAAATGAAAAAAAAGAAGAAATAATAACTTACCCCTTCTGCGATCCCACACTGTCTCTGCACCTGCTTCCATACAGTGAATGGCTATCAGCACTCTGATTGGGGAATATCTCCAGCCATCCACCAATCAGCATGCTGACAGCCATTCACTGTATGAAGGCAGGCTAGGAGGCAGGTAGAGAATACTGCCTGGCCTCTCTGATTGTATGACCACCACCCAGCCCTGCTCGAAGGCCCCTAGAATTGGGTGCCCTGGGCAGCTGCCCAGTGTACCTATCCAGTATGCTAAGATGGCTCTGGGGTTAACTGCTTTAAAATAGTCTGGATCCTGACAACAGAGAGATCTTTCTCCATTTGTAATATTACTGCCTAAATAATGTATTTTGTGTCTGGCTTTGGAAGATTTATGTCACTTCGTTAGAAGAGAACGAGCGAAGGAGTTTACATGAATCTGTAAATGGAGAGGCTAAACGTAAGGTGTCTATACAGTATATTGTTTAGAAGTACTGTGTGTAGTCACTGCCATATCAGTTAGGTGCATAGTTGACTTCATAGGCCCTGGCAGAGAAAAGTAGTCCTAAATCAAGCGTTGTTTGTATTTTATTATAGTGAATAAAGATTCCATTTGCAAGCTTTAATGGATAGAAAGCACATACTGCAAAGACTGGGTTTACCTGCTGTCAGTGTCCTTCCTGTTACATTCTTCAAATGAACTCCATCTACAGTAGTCATCAATTCTACAGCTATATACAATATACTGTAAGTATATACAGGTTGAGTATCCCTTATCCAAATATTCCGAAATACGGAATATTCCGAAATACGGACTTTTTTGAGTGAGAGTGAGATGGTGAACCTTTGTTTTTTGATGGCTCAATGTACACAAACTTTGTTTAATACACAAAGTTATTAAAAATATTGTATTAAATGACCTTCAGGCTGTGTGTATAAGGTGTATATGAAACATAAATGAATTGTGTGAATGTAGACACACTTTGTTTAATGCACAAAGTTATAAAAAATATTGGCTAAAATGACCTTCAGGCTGTGTATATAAGGTGTATATGAAACATAAATGCATTCTGTGCTTAGATTTAGGTCCCATCACCATGATATCTCATTATGGTATGCAATTATTCCAAAATACGGAAAAATCCGATATCCAAAATACCTCTGGTCCCAAGCATTTTGGATAAGGGATACTCAACCTGTAGTAATCCAATAGTCAGTCCAAACTGGGCACAATTAGGCAGTTAACATACTGTAATTGATTATTATTTATTAGTTACAATTAAATAATTACCAAAATGAAGTATCTGCCTCAAATTAATATTGCAAAAGGAGATTAAAGTGAACCACTAAGAAAAAAGTATTTTGTAAATTTATATACCCCCACAACTGTCGATGACCATAGTGTCAATGCACAAAATCTGATATACAGTATTGGGGGAAGAGTTATCAAAGCTCGGAGAGAGATAAAGTACCAGCCAATCAGCTTCTAACTGTCATGTTGCAGGCTCTGGGCGGGATATACTAAAGCAGGGGTGGGAAACCTCTGGCCCGCGGGCCGTATAAGGCCCGCAAAGCCGTTTGTTCCACCCCACCTGCTTGTGTGTCAGCGAGACACGCCGCCGCTCACTCTGGCGGTGGCGTGTCTCAGCTGTCAGGGCATGAAGGAGAGCTCAGCTATATGTCCAGCGGCAGCGGTGGGTAGGATCTCAAACCAGCCGCCGGTTCGTGAGCAAATCAGAGCTCGCAGACTGGCAGCCAATCAGGAGCCGCCGCTGCCGGTCCACTAGCTCTGATTGGCTCACGAATCAGTGGTTGGTTTGAGATCCTACATGCCGCCGCCGCCCGATATAGCCGTGCTCTCCTACCTGCCCTGACCGCCTGACAGCCGAGACACGCCGCTGCCGGACGGAGCGGTAGCCAGACGGAGCAGCAGCAGCAGCGGTGAGCAGCACAGTGGGGTGGGGGGCATTTGTGTATCTGGCACTGTGGGGGCATTTGTGTATCTGGCACTGTGGCAGGATTTGTGTATCTGGCACTGCATTGGCATATGTGTATCTGGCACTGCACTATTAGGGGCATATATGTATCACGTCCCATTTTAATTGGCCACACCCATTTTTTGGCGTGCCTATAAGGGGCATAACTACTGGAGGGCAGGGTAATTTTTAAGTTGATAATTTTTGTATGGCCCCCGAAGGGGCGATGTGGAGAGGGTTCCATCACGGAACCCTCCCGGCATCCCCTGCGGCCGCCAGAAGTCCAATAGCCGCAGTGCATTATGAAGGACAGCTCTGATTGCAAGAGCTGTTTTTTGCAAAATGAATCGCATATGTTAGTACGATGTGTAGCAGAATGTACCGCAACAGGTTGGTACATCCACCCAGTGTATGAAAAATGACAGTTAGGAGATGATTATCACTCTCTTATCATATCTGAGGACCAGGTCTGACTGGGATAGGCATGAGGGCCCGGGCAGGATTGGTAGAGGTATGGCAGGAGCTGGGTGGTCTGATAAACACTTGCTCATGGACCAGTAACGACTGAGAGGAGGAGCTAGGAACACTGGCTAACTGTAAGTCTCAGTAAACTTAGGTGTTCTAGTGGGATCAGTTTGAGATCCCGCCGCCCGGGATGCCGAACATCAGGATCCCAACATCGGCATCCCAAGCGGTTGAATGCCGGCAGGGGGGCGAGTGCACTCACTGCACTCACCATGCTGTGGGCTCGGTGGTGAGCTACGCTCGCCACAGGTTGTATTCTCCTTCTATGGGTGTCATGGATACCCATAGAGGGGGAATCACCTACCTTGCCGGTATACTGGCAGCGGTATGGTGGTACTGTTGGAATCCTGGTGGCGGTATTGTGACAGCTGGGATCCTGACTTTAGGTATGCTGACCGCATACCATTCTAGTGGTGGCTAGCCCGAAGGCATGACCAAGAGTAGTAATGAGAAAATAACTTTATTCTGCTCTAACAAATTTTGAAGAATCTGTACTAGTACCAGCTTGGCAAACGAACTGGAGTCACAGAGACAACAGGAACTGGAACCGGCGTGACAACCAGACTGGAGTCAGGGACCCCAGCACTGGAACTGGCTTGGCAACTGGACTGGAGCAAGAGACAACTTTAACTGGAACCAGCTTGGCAACCGGACTGGAGTCAGAGACAACTGGAACCAGCTTGGCAACCAGACCAAAGTCATAGAACTTGCTTGGAAACCGGACTGGAGTAAGAGACAATTGGAACTGCATCCTGCTTAGCAACTAGATTGGAGTCAGAAACAACTGGAACTGAAACTTGTTTGGTAACTGAAGTGGAGTCAGAGACATCTCTACTGGGACGAGATAATTGACCAGACTGGAACTGGAGAGTGACCGGGCTGGAACTGGATAGTGACCGGACTGGAACCATAAATGTACTAGAGCAGAATCTATGAGGCAAAAAGACTGAAACTGGATACAAGTGGAGTGGAACCGGATGAATGCAGAGCATCAGGGAGCACAGTACAGGGATGTGACTTCAGGATAAGTGACATTGCACTGGTGATTCCAGGGTGTCCAGGAAGCTCCCTTTATAGGAACTACTGCCATACCATTGGATGTTGTGGTCAGCTGACCAGGAGCAGCATGCCAACCAGCCGAGAGTGGTCAGATGATTTCATCCAACATGGCCGCGCCCCCACACTGAATCTGGTGGGAACTCTGCTAAGGAGATGGAATGACAGGATGCTGTAGGGAGCGATACACAGCAAAAGCAGAAGTGGACCTCAGCGCCAGCCGGCCCGTGACACACAGCACAGAGGTAAGAATCTCAGTTTAGTACCCTGGAAAGTGAAACTCTCTACTTTATCACTCTCCAAACTTAATAAATCTCCCCCCTAGAGTATTATTTTTTTATTTTAATGTTCAGAAATGTGTTCTTTAAATGATCTGACCCCCACTATTCCATATATGTCTTTATGTGTTTTGAAATATGTTTTAATTTCACTCTTTGTGTGTTCTTGCAGTCTTTCACATTACTGATATGATATTCTTATTGTATTGCATTGAGAGCCTGATTCAAGTTTGTCAGCAAAGCAAAAAAAGCACAACTGGGCAAAACCATGCTGCACTGCAGCTGGGGCTGATGTAACATGTGCAGAGAAATTTAGATTTGGGTTTAATGCTGTAGAATTAATTTTTCCGAAAACCCTAACCTGAGAAGACACTGATAGCCCTTTCCGACATGAACAAAAATCCTGGCTTTATGCAGGTGAACGAGCATCAACCCAGGATTTTGATATGTCTGAAAGCAAATGACCCGGGTCTAAATACTGGACCCAGCAAATTTCCTGTGTCTGATGTCTGAAAGGGTTATAAGAGAAGGTTAACCTAGGCAGCAATATATGCTTTCTATCCATCAGTGGTTGAAAGTGCAATCTTTATTTACTATAAAAGCAAACATCACTTGATCTATGAGTACTTTCCTCTTTCACCGCTGTACAATTTGAAGTGAATTACATGATGTACAAGGACAGAGCATTCTGGTAAAATAATGTCATCTAGATGTTGTTGCAAAATGTTACAAAACGGAGAGTGACAAGGGGGCAAATGTAATCGGTTCCATTCTGGATTGTTTTGGCAAAAGTTGCAAATTGATGGCAATTTTGCAGCTGGATGTAAAACTGTGATGTTTTTTTAAAGGAAAAAGCCAGCACCTTAGTAAGAAGATGCAAATATCAGGATATAAAGAACCAGAGAGGAAACCAAAACACAGCTGATCTACAGTAAAGTGTTTGACGTGTCACTACCTCGGGTCTGATATAGTCTGATAAATGCTGTAACCTGAAACCAAGTTGATGCACTGGGTCCCAAAATGTTTTAGCTGCTGGAGAGTAAAATACCTACGGTACCTAGTATTCCCTGGTGGTTCCCCATCCAGGTACTGACCAGGCCCTGCAGTGCTTGGCTTCCAAGATCAGACGAGTTTGGGCATACTCAGTGCGGTCTGACCGTAGGTAAGTCTGTCTCCTAGGCGCACCGTTGACCGATTGTATTAGGACCCAGAATGTCAATCACAAAGTAACTATCAGGTTATATTCGTATCAGAGAGTATTGATACAATAAATTGCTAAATTGTTGCCGAAAGATCTAATCAGTGGTGATTTGAGGCAATAATAATGACAGTAAGGTCTTGGGGTTGGAATTCCCAGGATAAAATCTACTACCGTTGTGTTCTCAAATGGTCTAAGCAACAGGAGGGCTTTGTAGCGCCCACAATAATCAGGACAATAAAGAGTGCATCTAAGGTACAAAAATATCCCTAATTCTCTGATATTAATTTTAGCATTATGGTTATAGTTGCTACCGTCCCTTGTGAGAGGGTTCCTCTGTCTCCCCCCTTACCCAATAATCATACACCAAAAAGAAATGTTATGCACAAAAAATATACAAATGTAAATATCACATAACTTCAGTTAATCAGCTTTCCCCTAATGGCTGGGGAAGTATATGGTGGTCCTTATGGGAAAACACGGGGGAGCTGTGGTTTGGGCAAGGAGAAACCGTTTTTCTTACCCAACCTGTTCAGGAGACCCTCAGATCATTGGACAGAGCAGGAGTCGAGGAGTGAGGCGCCGGCGGCCGCGGTCCGTGCGACCGGAAGTTCGGGCGCCGGAACAGGAAGTGACGCGCGTTTCGTCCTGAGAGCTTGATCACATGGTACATTAGTACTTTTGAACACCTATGTTCTTCAATTATTGATGCCAGCTCTCGTCCTTTTTTAAAGTATACATCAATAAAAGTTATGTCTTAATAATTTCATCTTTTCAATTTTTTCAGCGTGCCCAGGAAAAGGCTTATAGTTGCTTTCTTTTGGTCCTTTGCTTCCTCCAAAGGACCATATTTGTTGTATCATAGTTGTCATAACTATCTTCCGGGAGCACCACCAACCATTTGCTGAACGTATCATTCTAGTAGGCTTTCATGCTGGTTCAATATTTCTAGCTTATTGTAAAATAATTGTTATATCCTGTGCAGATTTATTTCTTTTTGTTAAGGTTAAACTACATTGTCTGACAATCACTGTCGGACTAATCTTTGTCGGGAAAAATAGATTCGAACCGCTATACCACACCCCTAGAAGTGATTTATACATCCCAACTTACAAAGTAAGCTCTTTCCAAGCAAATGTGTTAGTTAGGGCATACTTGCCTACTTTAAATTTCTCCTCTACGGGAGAAGCCCGGAGACGAGATGCTGCAGGAGACTTCGAGGGCAGGCCGGGCTGTGACATCATCAAGACCCGCCCTCCACATCAGAAAACATCGCAATTTGTGGGTCCGTGGAAAGGGGGTGGGGCTAAAATGACGCGATTTGCATCATTTTTACCCATTCCCCACCCCACGGACCCGTGAATACGGGATATTATCTCTCCATCCTGCCCGCATCACTAGGGTGTGAGCAGGATGCGGGAGACCTGCATACTCCTCCGAGGGTGCGGGGGGGGGGGGCTACCCCAAAAAACGGGAGCCTCCCGCAGCTTCCGGGAGAGTAGGTAAGTATGGGTTAAGGCAGAGGCGTTTCTAGAGAGGAGGGGACCTGTGTGCAGACTCCGTGTGTGGCCCACTCCTCTCACGTAGCTGTTGCGACGCTGCTAGCGGTCTGAGCTCTGTAGACCCTGGCACAGACATTTTTTCAGAGTCCTGCGCATGCGCTGTAGAAGCCAGAGTCTCTAGTGGTCAGTGCGCTAGCAGCGGCGCAACGGCTACAGGAGAGGAGGGGGCCCACACACGGTCAGCGATGGACTCTGGAAAAGTTAGTATAGGAGAAATGGGTGCAGTGTGTGCAGTGTGGACCCCCCCTAGACTCAGGGGCCCGTGTGCATCGCACACACTACACCCATTATAGAAACACCAATGGGTTAGGGGCAGTGTCAAACTGGGGAATAATGGGCCCACTGGGGAACACAGTGGTAGGGGCCCATATTTAGGAGTGTTTCCAGTCTCCAGAGGTGTGTAGCCATCCACCACATTGGTTTTCCTAACTGTTAGACAGTGCATGGGCGGGGCCCTTGATAAATATATATAGTAAATACTGTTAGTACATACATGATAATGTACAAGATTAATAACAGCAATGCACTGTAGACAATAAACCATAGTCCTGTGCAGTATAAGGTAAGATATGTATAATGTACCTTCTGACCGCCGGTCACATAACCGCATCCCGAACAAAGGAATCCTCACATTGGCAATGTTCTCTCTTCAAAATCTATTCTCCCTTTTGCCTACTTAAGAGACATAAATTACTTACTTACCATCTGACTCTTAAGTACTGTGTTTGCAGGCCAAATATTTGGTATTAGGAAGAAAAGGAGCTTTATGGTAAGACTTACCATTGTTAAATCTCTTTCTGCGAGGTACACTGGAAACCACAGGGAATAACATTGGGGTGTAAAGTTGGATTTTGATCCGAGGCACCAACAGGCTAAAGCTTTGATTGTTCCCAGGATGCACTGCACCGCCTCCTCTATATCCCCGCGTCCAGGCACTGGAGCTCAGTTTTGTTAACCAGTCCAATGCAGTAGCAGGTAAAAGAGATGATAGTAGTTAGTAGCCACAGATAACCACATTCTCACGACAGGAGAAGGTACCAGCGGCTAATGGCATACAAACCCAAAGAAGCTAAGTGCGTCAGGGTGGGCGCCCTGTGGAATCCAGTGTACCTCGCAGAAAGAGATTTAACAATGGTAAGTCTTACCATAAATCTCCTTTTCTGCAGCGGGGTATACTGGTATTCCACAGGGAATAACATCGGGGATGTCCTAAAGCAGTTCCTCATGGGAGGGGACGCACTGTAGTGGGCACAAGAACCCGGCGTCCAAAGGAAGCATCCTGGGAGGCAAAAGTATCAAAGGCATAGAACCTGATGAACATGTTCACTGAGGACCACGTAGCAACCTTGCACAATTGTTCTAGGGATGCGCCACAGCGGGTCGCCCAATAAGGTCCAACAGACCGAGTAGAATGGGCCTTGATAGTAGCAGGAGCTGGAAGTCCAGCCTGCACATAAGCTTGTGCAATCAACAGTCTAATCCATCTGGCCAAGGTCTGCTTATTCGCAGGCCAGCCACGTTTGTGAAAACCAAAAAGGACAAAGAGAGAATCAGATCTCCTAAGAGAGGCGGTTCTCTTCACATATATACGGAGAGCCCGTACCACATCCAAAGACTGTTTTTTGGAAGACAAACCAAGAGAGATAAAGGCCGGAACCACAATCTCTTGGTTAAGGTGGAAAGACGACACCACCTTAGGCAGATAACCAGGGTGAGTTCTAAGAACTGCACGATTACGGTGAAAAATTAGATAGGGTGAACGACAGGATAAGGCACCCAAATCTGAAACCCTTCTAGCAGACGCAATAGCTAGCAAAAACAAGACCTGAAGTGTAAGCCACTTAAGTTCCACAGACTCAAGAGGTTCGAACGGAGATTCTTGTAGGGCATCCAGAACAACCGACAAATCCCAAGGAGCCACATGAGGGACATAGGGAGGTCGAATCCGTAAAACACCCTGGGTGAAAGTATGAACATTAGGCAGAGACGCAATTTTTCTCTGAAACCATTCCGACAAGGCTGAAATATGAACCTTGAGGGAGGCCAGGCGAAGACCTAAGTCAAGGCCCTGTTACAGAAAGGCCAAAGGTTTGGCAGTACCGAACTTGTATGCATCATAATTCTTAGCTGCACACCAGGTGAAGTAAGAATTCCAGACCCTATAATAAATCCGAGCCGAAGCCGGTTTATGGGCTTTCAACGTAGTTTGAATGACGCCTCAGAAAATCCTTTGGCCCTCAGAACGGAAGCTTCAGGAGCCACGCCATCAATGCCAGTCGGGCCAAATCCTGGTAGACACAAGGGCCCTGAACGAGGAGGTCTGGGCGTTGCGGAAGAAGAAGAGGACGCTCTATCGAGAGACCCTGCAGGTCTGAGAGCCAATGCCGTCTGGGCCACAATGGAGCGATTAGAAGTAGTATTCCTCCTTCTTGCTTGAACTTCCTTATTACCTTGGTCAGGAGTGACACCAGAGGGAACACATACGGAAGCCGAAAGTTCCATGGAATTGCCAGCTCGTCCACTAACGCTGCTTGAGGATCCCTTGTCCTTGCTCCGAAGACCGGAACCTTGTGACTGTGTTGAGACGCCATCAGGTCTACATCTGGTAGGCCCCACTTTTCCACTAGGAGTTGAAAGACTTCCGGATGAAGGTTCCACTCTCCAGCGTGTACGCCCTGGCGACTGAGGAAGTCCACTTCCCAGTTGAGAACCTCCAGAATGAACGCTGCCGACATGGCTGGCAGATGGCGTTCCGCTCATAGAAGAATCTTTGATACTTCCATCATTGCCATGCGGCTTCGAGTGCCACCTTGATGATTTATGTACGCCACCGTGGTGGTGTTGTCCGACTGTACTTGAACAGGCATGTTCTGTACCAGAGGCAAGGCCAGTTTTAGAGCATTGAACACTGCCCGCAGCTCCAGAATGTTTATCGGAAGGAGAGATTTCTCCCTGGTCCACTGACCCTGAAGAGAGTGTTGCTCCAACACCGCGCCCCAATCCCACAGACTGGCATCTGTCATTAGAAGGACCCAGTTGGAGATCCAGAAGGGACGACCCCTGCTCAATCGTTGGTCCTGGAGCCACCAGGTCAGAGACAGACGATCTTCCGGAGTCAAGGAAATCATGTCAGACCTGATCCGGTGAGGTAGGCCGTCCCACTTGGAAAGGATCAATCCTGCAGAGGGCGAGAATGAAATTGAGTGTACTCTACCATGTCGAAAGCCGACAGCATGAGGCCTAGTACTTGCATCGCCGAGTGTATCGACACACGTGGGCAAGAAAGGAAGCATGTTATCCTGTCCTGAAGTTTCAGGACCTTCTCCTGAGAAAAAAACAACCGTTAGTTGTGTGTGTCCAGTAACGCCCCCAGGTGTACCATGCTCTGAGCAGGGACCAGCGAAGATTTCTTTCAGTTGATGAGCCACCCGTGGGTTTCCAGGAATTGGACCATCAGTTCCAGATGACGGAGGAGAACCTCTGGGGAATTCGCCAGGATCAACAAGTCATCCAGATATGGCAGGATCCTGATACCCTGATGGCGTAGAAGGGCCATAATGACTGCCATGACCTTGGTGAAGATTCGCGGAGCCGTGGTCAGTCCAAAAGGCAAGGCCTGGAATTGATAATCTAGGTTGCCAATAGCAAACCACAGATATTGCTGATGCGACATGGCAATAGGTATGTGTAGGTAAGCATCCTGTATGTTCAGGGATACCATATAGTCCTTGGGCTCCAAGGCCAGAACAATAGAGCGAAAAGTTTCCATACGGAATTTGGATACCTTCACAAATTTGTTCAAAGACTTGAGGTTGAGAATGGGCCGGGAGGATCCATTCGGTTTCGGAACTAGGAACAGTGTTGAATAGTACCCCCTGCCTCTCTGAGGCACCTGCACTATCATTCCTGTGTCCAGGAGGGATTGTACCACCAAATGTAGAGTTTTTGCTTTCAACGGATCCAAAGGGATATTTGTCTAGCAAAACTGGTGAGGGGGACGTTTCTTGAAAGAGATGGCGTATCCGTGAGTGACGACTTCCCTCACCGAGGCCTCTGTAGTGGTCTGTAACCATACCTGGGCAACCCGCAGAAGTCGGACTCCCACCCTAGGGTCCCCCAGGGGGAGACCCACCCCATCATGCAGCAGGCTTGTCTGGTTTGGAAGCAGGCTGACGGGCAGCCCAGGAACGTTTAGGTTTGGGCTTAGAGGTTTTGGAAGTGCGAGCCTGTTTCGGGTACGCCTGACCCTTTGCTTTACTTGGAGGTTGAAAGGAACGAAAGCTGGTACTCTTAGCCTTCGGAGCCGAAGGATTTGTACTCGGTAAAGACATGCAGTTTTAGCAGACGCTAAGTCAGCAACAATCTTGTTCAGATCTTCCCCAAAAAGGATGTTTCCCTTAAAAGGGATCACCTCTAAGGTCTTTTTAGAGTCCCGATCCACAGACCAAGACCGTAAACACAGAGTCCGGTGAGCCAGAATGGACGTAGTAGACGCTTTGGTTGCCAGCACACCGGCATCAGAGACCACCTCCTGAATGTAATGAGAGGCTGTGGTAATATATGAAAGACACTGTCTGGCATTATCAGAAAAATGCGGAGGTAGCTCCAATTCAACTTCTTAAACCCAGGCTTCAATAGCTTTTGCAGCCCAGGAAGCCACTATAGTTGGTCTATGCACAGCACCCGCAAGAGTGTAAATAGACTTCAAGCAACCCTCCACACGCTTATCCGTCAGTTCCTTCAGAGAGGTGATGGTAGAGACAGGCAGAGTAGAAGACACCACCAGACGTAGAACATGCGAGTCCACTGGCGGCGGTGTTTCACAATTTTTACTTAACTCTGCAGCGAGGGGATAATGAGGTAGCATCTTTTTAGACAGGGAGAATTTCTTTCTTGGAGACTCCCAGGATTCCTGACGTATGTCAACTAAATGGTCAGAATGTGGTAAAACTAATTTAGTAACCTTCTGGCGTTTGAACTTATCAGGTTTCTTAGACGTATCTGGAAGTTCAGGTTCATCATCAATCTGAAGAATCAGTTTGATAGCCTCCAAGAGGTCAGGAACATCCACCTGTGTTCTAGATTCCCTATCAGAAGCATCTGCATCAGTGTCTGATGGGTCAGTATATATGCCATATTCATCGGATGAAGTATCCGAAACATGTGTGGACTGTGAGGAAGAAATGGCCCGTTTAGATGACCCTTTGGTCCTAGGAGGGTGAGGGTCAGGCTTTTGTTTAACCAAAGTCTGATTTAACTGCTGTAACTGAGTAGACAGAGTATCCACCCATGGTGGATTTACAACAGGGACAATATGTGATTGTACAGGCACAGGAGGTCCCACAGGGGGCGAAAGTCTCGTTACTAGCATAGTCAGTAAATTAAAAAAAGCAGCCCAAGGTGGGTCTTGGTGTGCCACTGGTGCTGCAGGCTGACCGAGGGGTACAGAACCCCCACTACCTGGACCCTCAGCTGGAATATTTTCCTCAGATAAATCTGCGACGTCAGCACGACGCAGGATCAGTCACTGATCTCCCGCCCTGTGACACAGACATTATTGGAGAATGTAGCCCTAGGGCGTAACAGTACAATATAGCCAGACACAGTACCTGACAAAAAACCCCTGTGGAGTGTGACTGCAAATGCAGATCACAAACAGAGGATTTAAGCAGTGCCGTTTCTTGCGCACTTTCAAACCCCCCTCCCCTCTCCTCCTGAGTGCCCAGTTCGGGGGGTGGGATTTTGCGGAATGACGCGTTTGCATCGTGATGTCACGACTCAATCGCGTCATTCCGCGAAACCCCGCCCCCCGAGCTGGGCACTCGGGAGGAGGGAGAAGGGGGAGCCAAGACGGCCAGCGCTGCGCAGACGAGGGAGAGGCGACTGAAGAGCGTGAAGAACCGCTTCAAATGTGAGTCAGCCCCTCTCCCTCTCTCTCTCTGCCTCCCCCCCACCACCACCTGCCGTACTGTGTAAAATGGGGACACTTGTCTGCCGGAATGTGTAAAATAGGGACACTTGTCTGCCGGAATGTGTAAAATGGGGACACCTATCTGCCGGAATGTGTAAAATGGGGACACTTGTCTGCCGGAATGTGTAAAATGGGGACACCTGTCTGCCGGAATGTGTAAAATTGGGACACCTGTCTGCCGGAATGTGTAAAATGGGGACACCTGTCTGCCGGAATGTGTAAAATGGGGACACCTGTCTGCCGGAATGTGTAAAATGGGGACACCTATCTGCCGGAATGTGTAAAATGGGGACACTTGTCTGCCGGAATGTGTAAAATGGGGACACTTGCCTGCCGGAATGTGTAAAATAGGGACACTTGTCTGCCGGAATGTGTAAAATAGGGACACTTGTCTGCCGGAATGTGTAAAATGGGGACACCTGTCTGCCGGAATGTGTAAAATGGGGACATTTGCCTGCCGGAATGTGTAAAATAGGGACACTTGCCTGCCGTAATGTGTAAAATGGGGACACTTGCCTGCCGGAATGTGTAAAATGGGGGCACGTGCCTGCCGCAATGTGTAAAATGGGGACACTTTCCTGCCATGCTGTGTAATATGGGGGCACGTGCCTGCCGCAATGTGTAAAATGGGGACACTTTCTTGCCGCAATGTGTAAAATGTGAACACTTGCCTGCCGTACTGTGTAAAATGGGGGCACGTGCCTGCCGCAATGTGTAAAATGGGGACACTTTCCTGCCGTAATGTGTAAAATGGGGACACTTTCCTGCCGCAATGTGTAAAATGTGAACACTTGCCTGCCGTACTGTGTAAAATGGAGGCACGTGCCTGCCGCAATGTGTAAAATGGGGACACTTTCCTGCCGCAATGTGTAAAATGGGGACACTTACCTACCGTGCTGTGTAAAATGGGGACACTTGCCGGCCGTGCTGTGTAAAATGGGGTCGCGTGCCTGCTGTAATGTGTAAAATGAGGACTTTTTTTTTTTATCGTGTGGTGGCCGTGATGAGATCAGATGAGGCCACACCCATCTTAACAAAGCCACGCCCATTTTAACGAGGCCACGCCCCTTGCCGGGAGCGCATACTTTTCCTCTTTATATCTAAGGGGGGGGGGGGGGGCGCATTTTTAAATCTCGCACTGGGAGCCAAATTGGCTAGAAACGGCCCTGGATTTAAGTGTTATAAATTGACTGAATTACACAGAGAAAATACCAAACAGTATATCATGTGAAACACTATATATATAGGACCCTGATCCACTTAGGCCCCGTCAGGGTGCAGAATATAGGGATAGCAATATGTGTGAGACACACGGAATAGGAACCACACAGCAGCTATAGGCACACACAGTCACATGTACAATGCAGAAATTATTACAAACAACAATAAAACTGCACTGTACTAGCAATACTATGTAAAGCTATGTATGTATGTATGTATGTATGTATACAGATATAACAATGCACAGTAAATACTGGATGTATATCACAGAATACTTGTACTAAATATTCCTGTAGTTACAGTATGCACTTGTTCTTAACTAACACTGTCTAAACAACATGTAGAATACTTAAATGTCTTAAAATGCACAGCGCTGATGAGGCAGGCGGCTTTACAGAGGATACAAGAAAAATAAGACCACTTCTGTGCTCATCAAATAACTGGACAAACAGTAATAAAGTGCGGCATGAACAAGTCAGTAATCCACAGTCTTAAAGTGAGTCCGGATATGTCTGATCCCTTTCTTAAATCTTTTTCAAGAAAATAGCACCGGATGTGAGGTGACTTGGATGCGTAGTACATACTCACGTAATAACGTGGTGTGTCCCTCACATAAAGGTATCTTTGGTTATGTGCTCCTTCCTTTTTTCTTCTTGGTATCTTTACAGAGGAGACAGTGCCCAGCCGTCCCAGAATCAGCGCAGCTCTGTGTAATTGCGCCCAAATGCTGACAGGGAGTGAGGGAGAGAGAGAGATGCAGCTCCAGGGTGGGAACATCTGCTGTAGATGGTGCCTGGGGCTGGGGGAGGGGTTACAGGTCAGAGCCTTATCACCTCTGCTGGACTTCACCACCGGGTACTATGGAGCCTGTACTAAACGGATTTTAGTAAATTCGACCTGTGCTCCTTGCCCTGGTGGATATAGATCGGTCTCTGCACGGCCACAGTGTCCATGCCAGCAGCGCGGTCCGTCTCCGGAGACCGTGACCGGATCGTGATTTTGGCTGGTCCTGCCTGGGGGACCCTCTTACCTCTTCCCTATCATGCGGCCACGCGATCCAGGAGAGCAGCAGCGGTATGTGTGCCTGATGAGACCGGAGCGCCTCCGCTGTAAGTACACGGCAACCAGGGCGCGGGAGTATACATCACCGCTGGGGGAGGTGATGGAGCCGCAGTATGATATGTCAGCATGACATATAGCACCAAGTGCCTATGCTGCGGCCCTTGAAGTCTTCTTTCTTGTCAGAAAAGCTCTTTTCAGGGCTGCATAGCGCAGCCCTCCCTGTTAGCTGCCTGCACTGCAGGCACCAACTTACAAACTGAGCTCCAGTGCCTGGAGGCGGGGAAATAGAGGAGGCGGTGTAGTGCATCCTGGGAACAGTCAAAGCTTTAGCCTGTTGGTGCCTCGGATTAAGATCCAACTCTACACTCCGTTGTTATTCCCTGTGGAATACCAATGTACCCTGCTGCAGAAATAAAATTGACCACACATCTACTCAATAGATTTATGAAGGGAAGCTCCAGAGGAGTAATCACATTCTGTTACCATTTTTCATCTCCAGCAATAGAGCCTGCACAAGGACTCCACACTGGGTGTCCTCTCTCCTCAGTGAGGCTGATAGGAGGCACGGTCCCTGCAAGCCAGGGAGCTACTGCTGTAGCTCTGTAACCCTTAGTGCAGCTGCCAGCTGTTCAGTGCCACTGTGTGCAGGCAGTAGGGGGCAGCTGTATTAGAGGCAGTGCAGCTCAGGCCGAGTGGGGGGGGACGACTTGAAATAGGAAAGCCTGGGGTACTTACCTGCTGTGATCCCCCAGGGCCATAACTACGTGTGTAACCAGGTGTGCCTGGCACACAGAGCAGTTGCCCTGAGGGCGCAACGGCCAGCGGCATGTAATGAGTCAAATTGACTCATTACATGCCGCCTCTGCTGTGTGCCGTGCGCCGTGCTGGAGAGGAAAGAGCAGCGCCGGGCAGTGGAGAAGGAGGAGGAGGAAGGGGGACTGGAGCCTCAGCAGCGCTATGTAATTGGTAGTAGCGCCGCTGCAGTAGCCCCCTCTCCTTCCGTATTGGCTGCCCGACACTGCTGTGAATGCTGGGATGCGGTTCCTCCATCCCAGCATTCGGGCAGCCTATACGGAAGGAGAGGAGACTGCTGCAGCGGCGCTACTACCAATTACATAGCGCTGCTGCGGCTCCAGTCCCCCTCCCTCCTCCTCCTTCTCCCCTGCCTGCACCGAGGGAGCTGCCAGCACGAGGAGCCTGACTGCCAGCGGGGAGATGGTAAGTATCTCTCTGTCTCTCTCTCTCTCTTTCTTTCTCTATCCTTTCTGCCGCAATGTGTAAAAAAAAGGGGGACACCGTCTGCCGTAATGTGTAAAAAGGGGGACGCTGTCTGCCGTAATGTGTAAAAAAGGGGATGCTGTCTGCCGTAATGTGAAAAAGGTGCACTACCTGTAGAGATGAGCGGGTTCGGTTCCTCGGAAACAGAACCCCCCGAACTTCACCCATTTTACACGGGTCCGAGGCATACTCGGATTCTCCCGTATGGCTCGGTTGACCCAAACGCGCCCGAACGTCATCATCCCGCTGTTGGATTCTCGCGAGATTCGGATTCTATATAAGGAGCCGCGCGTCGCCGCCATTTTTCACTCGTGCATTGGAAATGATAGTGAGAGGACGTGGCTGGCGTCCTCTCACTTTGTTTCAGGGGGCTGCATATCTTTATTCTGGGGACCACCAGTATTATAGGAGGAGTACAGTGCAGAGTTTTGCTGACCAGTGACCACCAGTATTATACGTTGTCTGCCTGAAAAACGCTCCATATCTGTGCTCAGTGTGCTGCATATATCTGTGCTCACACTGCTTTATTGTGGGGACTGGGGACCAGCAGTATTATATAGGAGGAGTACAGTGCAGAGTTTTGCTGACCAGTGACCACCAGTATACGTTGTCTGCCTGAAAAATGCTCCATATATGTGCTCAGTGTGCTGCATATATCTGTGCTCACACTGCTTTATTGTGGGTACTGGGGACCACCAGTGTATTATATAGGAGGAGTACAGTGCAGAGTTTTGATGACCAGTGACCACCAGTATACGTTGTCTGCCTGAAAAACGCTCCATATCTGTGCTCAGTGTGCTGCATATATCTGTGCTCACACTGCTTTATTGTGGGTACTGGGGACCACCAGTATATTATATAGGAGGAGTTCGTGCAGAGTTTTGCTGACCAGTGACCACCAGTATTATACGTTGTCTGCCTGAAAAACGCTCCATATCTGTGTTCAGTGTGCTGCATATATCTGTGCTCACACTGCTTTATTGTGAGTACTGGGAACCACCAGTATATTATATAGGAGGAGTACAGTGCAGAGTTTTGCTGAAAGGTGACCACCAGTATTATACGTTGTCTGCCTGAAAAACGCTCCATATCTGTGCTCAGTGTGCTGCATATATCTGTGCTCACACTGCTTTATTGTGGGTACTGGGGACCACCAGTATATTATATAGGAGGAGTACAGTGCAGAGTTTTGCTGACCAGTGACCACCAGTATTATACGTTCTCTGCCTGAAAAACGCTCCATATCTGTGCTGCATTGTAGTATATAGTAGGAGTACAGTGCATAATTTTGCTGACCACCAGTATATAATATATAGCAGTACGGTACAGAAGGCCACTGCTCTACCTACCTCTGTGTCGTCAAGTATACTATACATCCATACCTGTGGTGCATTTCAGTTTTGCACAGTTTGCTGACCACCAGTGTATAATATATAGCAGTACGGTACAGTAGGCCACTGCTCTACCTACCTCTGTGTCGTCAAGTATACTATCCATCCATACCTGTGGTGCATTTAAGTTTTGCACAGTTTGCTGACAACCAGTATATAATATATAGCAGTACGGTACAGTAGGCCACTGCTCTACCTACCTCTGTGGCGTCAAGTATACTATCCATCCATACCTGTGGTGCATTTAGGTTTTGCACAGTTTGCTGACCACCAGTATATAATATATAGCAGTACGGTACAGTAGGCCACTGCTCTACCTACCACTGTGTCGTCAAGTATACTATCCATCCATACCTGTGGTGCATTTAAGTTTTGCACAGTTTGCTGTCCACCAGTATATAATATATAGCATTACGGTACAGTAGGCCACTGCTCTACCTACCTCTGTGTCGTCAAGTATACTATCCATCCATACCTGTGGTGCATTTAAGTTTTGCACAGTTTGCTGACCACCAGTATATAATATATAGCAGTACGGTACAGTAGGCCACTGCTCTACCTACCTCTGTGTCGTCAAGTATACTATCCATCCATACCTGTGGTGCATTTAAGTTTTGCACAGTTTGCTGACCACCAGTATATAATATATAGCAGTACGGTACAGTAGGCCACTGCTCTACCTACCTCTGTGTCGTCAAGTATACTATCCATCCATACCTGTGGTGCAGTTCAGTTGTGCGCAGTATATATAGTAGTAGGCCATTGCTATTGATACTGGCATATAATTCCACACATTAAAAAATGGAGAACAAAAATGTGGAGGGTAAAATAGGGAAAGATCAAGATCCACTTCCACCTCGTGCTGAAGCTGCTGCCACTAGTCATGTTCGAGACGATGAAATGCCATCAACGTCGTCTGCCAAGGTCGATGCCCAATGTCATAGTAGAGAGCATGTAAAATCCAAAACACAAAAGTTCAGTAAAATGACCCAAAAATCAAAATTAAAAGCGTCTGAGGAGAAGCGTAAACTTGCCAATATGCCATTTACGACACGGAGTGGCAAGGAATGGCTGAGGCCCTGGCCTATGTTCATGGCTAGTGGTTCAGCTTCACATGAGGATGGAAGCACTCATCCTCTCGCTAGAAAACTGCAGTGCCACTCCGAGATGGGCCAGGTGTTTGTGACGGCCACTTGGGTCGCTTAGCTTAGTCACACAGCTACCTCATTGCGCCTCTTTTTTTCTTTGCATCATGTGCTGTTTGGGGACTATTTTTTTGAAGTGCCATCCTGCCTGACACTGCAGTGCCACTCCTAGATGGGCCAGGTGTTTGTGTCGGCCACTTGGGTCGCTTAGCTTAGCCATCCAGCGGTCTTGGTGCACCTCTTTTTTTCTTTGCATCATGTGCTGTTTGGGGACTATTTTTTGAAGTGCCATCCTGTCTGACACTGCAGTGCCACTCCTAGATGGGCCAGGTGTTTGTGTCGGCCACTTGGGTCGCTTAGCTTAGTTACACAGCTACCTCATTGCGCCTCTTTTTTTCTTTGCATCATGTGCTGTTTGGGGACTATTTTTTGGAAGTGCCATCCTGTCTGACACTGCAGTGCCACTCCTAGATGGGCCAGGTGTTTGTGTCGGCCACTTGGGTCGCTTAGCTTAGTCATCCAGCGACCTCGGTGCAAATTTTAGGACTAAAAATAATATTGTGAGGTGTGAGGTGTTCAGAATAGACTGAAAATGAGTGGAAATTATGGTTAATGAGGTTAATAATACTATGGGATCAAAATGACCCCCAAATTCTATGATTTAAGCTGTTTTTGAGGGGATTTTGTAAAAAAACACCCGAATCCAAAACACACCCGAATCCGACAAAAATTTTTAAGGGAGGTTTTGCCAAAACGCGTCCGAATCCAAAACACGGCCACGAATCCAAAACCAAAACACAAAACCCGAAAAATTTCCGGTGCACATCAATAATATAGCTTTTAGCTACTATGCTGCGTAATTTGAATAATGGAGACTACTGTGCACCATTGTATGAATTGATATTTTTTTGTGGCCACACCCCTTTCCCGTGAAGCTACTCCCCTATATTTTTTGCGCACTGCCGCCGGTTTACGTTAAGGGAGGGGGGGCGCCGATGCCGTTTCTTGCACACAGCGCTAAAATGTCTAGTTATGGCACTACCCCCCTCCCTTAATCTAGCTCTGCTTATTACTGTACAGGCAGGGCTGGCAACAGATATCCTGGGGTCCTGTACACTAATATCTCTGGGGGCTCACCCCCACTTAGGGAAGCACAGCGCTGCACTCACTGGTAGGTTACAGCCTAGAGAAATGCCCATGCCAGCACGTATTGCTGGATGGTTACAGTGTATATATCTGTATGTATCACAGACAGAGCTTGGTTTGACAACACGCTCTGTCTGTGATACCACAGCTCCCACACACTTGTAATATCCGTGCACGCTGCTTGGTGCTGTCAGTGATTGATGTGCCCAGGTGTGCACCAGTGTGCCACTCTCATTTTAACTGTGGAGAAAGTGGAGAGAAGTCTGACAGATAGTCTGACACACACGCACTGAAACAGATAGGCTGACACATATAGAGAGACAGAGACTGTCACACACAGAGACTGGTACACACCAGTCGCACACGCAAGGGGGGTTTCCAAGTACCTGGAATCCCCCCCTGACGAGCCAACATTTTTATTTTTGAGATGGAGACAGCAGTGTCTCCGTCTCAGTAAAAGCCATGATCGCGTATAGAGAGTATCCTGGGGAGCTGCTGGCTGCGCATGCTCAGCCACAGCAGCTCCCTCTGTTGTCCACACAGTGCCGCCTGTCTGCTCCCGCCTCCCAGCCCCTGATGCTACAGTACTGTGTGTGTATGCAATATGTACTGTATACAGCATGTGAAGTTTGTGTGTACAGTATGTATGTATGTGTTTCTGTGTGTGCTTGTGTATGTATGTTTGTACGTACGTACGTGTTTGAATGAATGAATGTGTGTGCTATATAATATATATATATATATATATATATATATACACACACACACACAAACGTGTGTATATGTGTGTGTGTGTGTGTGTGTGTGTGTGTGTGTGTGTTGTAACACTGTAGGGGTGCAAGGTGCCTTTTCCTGGGGAATATGGCAGCACGCAGCAGCTGAGGAACAACACAAGTCCAGTTTCTGGTACAACTGACCCCGGCCAGTTTTATTGAAACAGAAAATAAAACAAACCCCAAAATAAAAATACCTTGCCTGTCCGGCACTAACTAAACATAAGATGTTCCTAACTGTCACTAAACAAAACACAGAGTTCTTCAGTACATACTGTATAGCTTACTTGCATCAGAAAGCGTGTCTCTCACACACAGATCCTGCAGCCTTCCCAGGCAGTCTGCCCATACTAATTAGGTTAGAAGCACTATATCACTCTTACACAGCTGAAACCCTGATTAGCCCTCTGTGAGGCCAAAGACCCGAACTGGGCCCAATGTCTAGAACTCGCCTTATCTCTCTCTCAGAGCCTTTACCCAGCTTTTACAGCAAACTGAAAAGGTTCAGACAAAACAAAAAGCATTTTTCCTAGAAGTTAACATTTTCTAAAACATGTAAGACAAGAACCTGGGACAAATATACCTGCCCTCAAACACTATCCCAGTGTTCTTGTCACATATCCCCCTCCCCTGTTTCGACCTAGGGGCCGGAACACTTGTAGCCCCCAAACAGAAGATGCGAGACAATGCATCTGCGTTGGCCAATTGTGTTCCCGGTCTATGTTCGACAGTAAACTTAAAGTCCTGCAATGCTAGAAACCATCTAGTTACACGAGCATTCTTGCCTCTATTTACATACATCCATTTTAAAGGGGCATGGTCTGTCACTAGTCTGAATTGTCTACCCAAGAGGTAATATCTCAAGGTATCTAGTGCCCACTTAATGGCCAAAGCCTCCTTTTCCACAATGGCATACCTTTTTTCATGCTCATTGAGTTTCCTACTCAAATAAATGATAGGGTGTTCGTCCCCATCTCTGGTTTGGGACAGCACAGCACCTATCCCTACCTCTGAGGCATCTGTCTGTACCACAAATTCTTTTGAAAAATCTGGTGTTATCAACACCGGTTGTGAACACAAAGCCACTTTTAACGCTTGGAACGCCTTTTCGGCATCAGGGTTCCATTTCACCACATTTGACTGCTTCCCTTTGGTAAGGTCTGACAACGGCACCGCTGTGGTCGCAAAATTAGGAATAAACCGTCTATAGTACCCAGTAATTCCCAAAAAAGCCCTTACCTGTTTTTTATTCACTGGACGAGGCCAGTTTTGAATAGCATCAACTTTATTCAATTGGGGCCTAATCAGACCTCTGCCTATGGTGAAGCCCAAGTATTTGACCTCCTCCATTGCGAGGCAGCACTTCTTTGGGTTAGCAGTTAACCCTGCCTCTCTGATTGAGTCCAGTACTGCTTGTACTTTAACCAAATGTGACCCCCAGTCTGTACTGTGAATTACCACATCATCCAAATAGGCAGCTGCATATTTTCTATGGGGCCTCAAAATTTTATCCATCGCCCGTTGAAAGGTTGCTGGAGCCCCATGCAACCCAAAGGGTAACATCTTATACTGGTACAGCCCCTCCGGAACCGAAAAGGCTGTTTTTTCTTTGGCGCTATCAGATAAAGGTATTTGCCAGTAACCTTTGGTCAGGTCCAATGTGGTGAGAAACCTGGCTGTTCCCAGCCTTTCTACAAGCTCATCCACACGGGGCATGGGGTATGCGTCAAACTTGGACACCTCATTTAACTTACGAAAGTCATTACAGAAGCGTATGCTACCGTCGGGCTTCGGGATGAGCACTATGGGACTGGACCACTCACTGTTAGACTCCTCTATGACTCCAAGTTCTAACATGGTTTTAACTTCCTTAGAAATAGCTTCTCGCTGAGCTTCAGGAATCCTATATGGCTTTAAATGAACCCTGACCCCTGGTTCTGTGACAATGTCATGTTTTATTATGGTCGTTCGGCCAGGCAGCTCTGAAAATACCTCCCTATTTTGGATGAGAAATTCTTTAACCTGATTGTTCTGATCAGCTGATAATGTCTCTGACACCTTCACTGCGGGAAGCAACCGGGGTGAAGACACCGAAGGGCAAGGCTCCGCTGACAGAGACAACCTATCTTTCCAGGGTTTGATTAAGTTAACATGGTAGATCTGTTCGGGTTTTCTCTTTCCCGGCTGGTATACTTTGTAATTAACCTCATTCACTTTTTCCCTAATCTCAAATGGACCCTGCCATTTAGCTAGGAATTTGCTTTCCACAGTGGGTACCAAAACAAGAACTCTATCTCCAGGAGCAAATTCCCGTATCTTGGCACTCCGGTTATAGACCCTCTGTTGAGCACTTTGGGCCTGTTCCATGTGCTCTCTGACAACAGGTACCACGGCTGCAATCCTATCCTGCATTTGTGTTACATGCTCAATAACGCTTCTATAAGGAGTGGGCTGTCCTTCCCAAGTCTCTTTGGCAACATCCAACAGCCCTCTGGGGTGTCTACCATACAACAAATCAAATGGAGAAAACCCTGTAGAGGACTGAGGAACTTCTCTGATGGCCATTAACAAGTAGGGCAACAAACAATCCCAGTTTTTCCCATCTCTCTCAACAACCTTTTTTAACATACTTTTTAATGTTTTATTAAACCTTTCCACCAACCCGTCAGTTTGGGGATGGTAGATGGACGTCCTGAGGTGAGTGACCTTAAATAACTTGCATAATTCTTTCATGATCCTTGACATAAATGGAGTACCTTGGTCAGTCAAAATTTCTTTTGGTATTCCCACCCTACTAAATACCTGCACCAGCTCCCTAGCTATCGCCTTGGTTGTGATAGTGCGTAAAGGGACAGCCTCAGGATATCGAGTGGCATAGTCCATAATTACCAGGATATACTGATGGCCCCGAGCAGACTTTAACAAGGGCCCCACGAGATCCATGGCTATTCTGTCAAACGGGACCTCTATAATAGGCATGGGAACTAGTGGGCTCCTGAAATGGGGTCTAGGGGCATGATACTGGCATTCAGGACAGGAAGAACAATATTCAGACACTTCTTTATAAACCCCTGGCCAAAAGAACCTTTGTAAAACTCTTTCAGTGGTTTTTTCTGCCCCTAAATGTCCTGCGGTAACGTGACTATGAGCTAAATCTAGTACCGTTCTCCGATAAGGCTGGGGAACTACCAGCTGTTCCACCACATCCTCACCCCTTTTGACAATGTGGTACAAGAGCTCATTACAGATGGCCATGTGGGGATACGTAACCCTGTCACCTGGTACCACAGGTTCCCCATTAACAATCTTAACATTCTCTCTAGCCTTTATTAAGGTAGGATCCTTTAACTGTTCAGACGCAAACAGATCCTTCTTTACCTCCAGGTCAGGCACGCTTTCAGTTCTAACTACTATGTCTCTGTTCCCGGCAAGAGGGTCCTCACTGGACTCCCCATCTGTCACTTCCCCAGCCAAACTAGCAAAAGGCAAAGGGCCAGAAAGTTCCGAAGACCCACGTACATCCAAAAAATCACCGGTATTATCAACTGGCTTTTTACTTCTCACATCTGTTGATAACCGTGATTCCCACAGTTTCCAAAAATGAGGAAAATCCCTCCCTATTATGGCCTCATGCACCAAGGTAGGGACCAGTCCCACTTTAACCATTGCTGACCCACAACAAGTTTCTATATTCACCTCAGCAGTGGCATAATATTGGGTATCCCCATGTATGCAAGTTACCCCAATAGGTATTTGCTGGACCTTTAAGGGGTTCACTAACCCAGCTTTCACGAGGGTAACTAAACTTCCTGAATCTAGCAAGGCCTCTACCCGGTTACCTTCTAAGAACACATCACACATTTGTTTTTCCAGCTCAGGTGAGGGTACCACAGTACAGGCTAACCTAGCAAAGAAAGACATTCTGCGACATTCAAAGGCAGCATCACATTGCATGGGTTCTTGCGTGACTGGGCAATTGGCAATAACATGACCTGGCATACCACACCTAAAACATTTAACCACACGATTATCAACCCATTTGGGCAGCATAGACCGTTCTAGCCCCATTGGCCTGTTTCCAGGGCCAGTGTTTACAGTCTCTCCAGCCTTGCGTTCTCTTAACCGCCCAGCAACGTTTTCCCACGGAACAGTCTTACCAGTCTTTACTGAAGGGCGCTGTCGAGGATCTATGGGTTGCTGGGTGGTCATCAGTAGTTCCTCTGCTGCCAAATACCTCTCTACCATGTCCACTAATTGGTCAGCAGTACCCGGGTTTCCATGGCTCACCCACTTGCGCAGGACCATGGGCAAAGATCTCAAGTAGCGGTCCATGACGACTCTTTCCACCATCTGGGGACCAGTTAATGTCTCTGGCTGCAGCCATTTTTTTGTTAGCTGAATAAGGTCGTGCATCTGGGAGCGCGGAGGCTTCTCCATGGCGTACAGCCAACGGTGCACCCGTTGTGCTCGTACTGACAGCGTGACTCCCAGGCGGGTCAGGATCTCAGTCTTTAGTTTATCATAGTCCCGAGCCTCAGCAGGGCTTAAATCAAAGTAAGCTTTTTGGGGCTCACCTGACAGGAAAGGTGCCAGCAGACTGGCCCACTGTGCTTTCGGCCAGTTCTCACGCTCGGCAGTCCTTTCAAACGTGGTCAGATAGGCCTCCACATCATCAGCCTCTGTCATTTTCTGCAGGAAGTGACTGGCTCGTATAGAACTAGAGCTGGTTGGAGCACTGACGGCCACATCTCCAACCCGAGCTGCAAGTCTCTGCACCACTTCTGCTAAGGCCTCTCTATCCTGACGCTGTAGTCTCCAATTTTCCTCCATTGCCACCTGCTGCTGTCGGTTGGCCTCCTGCTGAGCCGCTGTAGCTTGCAGCAAGGCTTTAAGCAGATCCTCCATGTCAACAGATTTTTCAGGCGGCTTTGCAGCTGCTTTCACCCAGGACATATATCAAACCCTCAGGGGTGAGTCTCAGTAACTTCACACTGGGCTGTATCTGCATAAACCACCGTTTTCTGCAGGCCTCACAAAGCTGCTGCTTTCACTTATGCGCAGAACGGCCTGCTCGCATTCTCCACCAAGTTGTAACACTGTAGGGGTGCAAGGTGCCTTTTCCTGGGGAATATGGCAGCACGCAGCAGCTGAGGAACAACACAAGTCCAGTTTCTGGTACAACTGACCCCGGCCAGTTTTATTGAAACAGAAAATAAAACAAACCCCAAAATAAAAATACCTTGCCTGTCCGGCACTAACTAAACATAAGATGTTCCTAACTGTCACTAAACAAAACACAGAGTTCTTCAGTACATACTGTATAGCTTACTTGCATCAGAAAGCGTGTCTCTCACACACAGATCCTGCAGCCTTCCCAGACAGTCTGCCCATACTAATCAGGTTAGAAGCACTATATCACTCTTACACAGCTGAAACCCTGATTAGCCCTCTGTGAGGCCAAAGACCCGAACTGGGCCCAATGTCTAGAACTCGCCTTATTTCTCTCTCAGAGCCTTTACCCAGCTTTTACAGCAAACTGAAAAGGTTCAGACAAAACAAAAAGCATTTTTCCTAGAAGTTAACATTTTCTAAAACATGTAAGACAAGAACCTGGGACAAATATACCTGCCCTCAAACACTATCCCAGTGTTCTTGTCACAGTGTGTATATATATATATATTGTACACACACATGTATATATGTATGTATATATATATGTGTGTATATACTGCATATACATACACTGTATATATATCTGTATGTGTGTGTGTGTATGTGTGTGTGTGTGTATACTCATGCATACACACGGAAACTCCGCTGACTCCCCCCCCCTGTGTTTGCCCCGTCACACACAGAGAGGCAGGGACTGGCACACACAGAGAGGCAGGGACTGGCACACACACAGAGAGGCAGGGACTGGCACACACACAGAGGCAGGGACTGGCACACACACATACACACACACACACACACAGGGATTGACAAACACACAGAGGCAGTTACTGGCACACACACAGACTGTCACACACAAGGACTGTCACACACATATACACGGAGACCCCGCTAACTAGATCCTGCGTTTGCCCCTGCACACACACAGAGAGGCAGGGACTGGCACACACAGAGAGGCAGGGACTTGTACAAACAGAGAGGCAGGGACTAGCACACACAAAGGCAGGGACTGGCACACACATAGAGGCAGGAACTGGCACACAAAGAGAGGCAGGGATTGGCAGACATAGAGATGCAGAAAACGTGACCAGCTGAGTAGCGCTGACACTGTGACTTACCAAACGCTGCAAGTTAGTGTTGTTTTCAGTCTTCTGTAGTGGCTGCCTTCTAGAGAAACGCTGGTCTGCGGAACGAGTATTACCTGGATGGTAACATTTTATGTCATGTGGTAACCAGGCCACAGTGTTGATTTCTCTGGTACGAGTTCCATCTAACCGGAGCTGCAGTATTATCTGTTGTTTAAAGCTGGAAAGGGGAGCAGCGGTCCTTATATCTTTGGACATATGTGCTACTAGACTTCAGAGTACCTGTTGTCTGTGCTGGAGTTGATTTTATACACAAGTATATTGGCGCCTTCACTATTTTTTATCTTTGTGTGTATGTGTATATATATATATATATAGGGCCGGCGACAGAGGGGGTCAAAGGGGGACAACTGTACTGGGCCCCAAGGATCAGAGGGGCCCCAAGGATATGCCGCTTAGAGCCTGGAAGGGATTTCAGCCATCTTGTCCAAATAGGGCAGTGAGCTGTAGGCGGTCTGGGCGCAGCCTCAGAGTGACAGGAGCCTCTCACAAAGTGACTGTGCGCCGCGAGTGTGCGCCTGCTCTTCCGGGTCCGGCTCTCTTGCAGGATTCCTATGCCCTGCACTGACCTCTTCTGGTAGGGTGTGAGGACCGCATAGTTCCTGCTGTGCTTTGTTCGGGTCTGGACACTGAGGAGTGCAGCTTAGATGAGTCTCCACCCGGGGTTAAGGTGGATTGGTGAGGGGATACAGGGCTTTGGGATGTGGTGGGGGAGCTGGAAATGCAGCATGGGGAGAGACAGACTGTGTGGTGTGTGGGTGAGGAAGGCAGGGCCGGCGCTACCACTAGGCGGCCATTGGAGGGCGGTACCTCATGCTGCCGGAAAATGCTTGCTGTATTATTGCCTTAGCTGAGCTCTTCTTTCTTTACGAGAAGAGCAGGGATGCCACGGCCGCCTGGAAGCACTGACTGTGTAAGTAACCCATCGCCAGCTGTTCTAACAGTCTATGGACATAAAGTAAGTTTTGTGCTGCCGGTTATTGTACTACACTTGTACTGTAGTAACTGCCTGTTCCCACCGCAACTCAGCAACAGAGTCCCGTAATGTCTCCCTGCATGTTACCCACCCACCCCCGCGATTGTATCCTGCACATCCCCCCCCCACGATTGCGTCCCGCATATCACAACCACCCCCCGCAATAACTCCCACTCGCCCTGTGATTGCATACCACGCAGGAAGGGGAAAAGAGTATACTGTATGTGTATATATATATATATATATATATATATATTCTACTTGCTGGCGTGCCCACCCAGGACATAGAGAGGTCCAATATATGTATAAAAAAAAAAACAGGCAGCACTCCACAGCCTTCCAAACAATGTAATCCGCATCCTTTATTCTTACAGTGTATTATATATATATATATACACACACACACACACACACACACACACACACACACACACACACACACACACACACACACATATATATGCTGTATTATATATATATATATATATATATATATATATTAGAGATGTGCAGCGGATATTTTTCGGGTTTTGTGTTTTGGTTTTGGATTCGGTTCCGCGGCCGTGTTTTGGATTCGGACGCGTTTTGGCAAAGCCTCCCTTAAATTTTTTTGTTGGATATGGGAGTTTTTTTTCAAAAACCCCTCAAAGACAGCTTAAATCATAGAATTTGGGGGTAATTTTGATTCTATAGTATTATTGACCCCAATAACCATAATTTCCACTCATTTCCAGTCTATTCTGAACACCTCACACCTCACAATATTATTTTTAGTCCTAAAATTTGCACCGAGGGTGGCACAAACACCTGGCCCATCTAGGAGTGGCACTGCAGTGGCAGACAGGATGGCACTTTAAAAAATTGGCCCCAAACATCACATGATGCAAAGATAAATAAAAAAAGAGGTGCAAGATGGAATTGTCCTTGGGCCCTGCCACCCACCCTTATGTTGTATAAACATGACACGCACACTTTAACAAACCCATCATTTCAGCGACAGGGTCTGCCACATGACTGTGGCTGAAATGACTGGTTGGTTTGAGCCCCCACCAAAAAATAAGCAATCAATCTCTCCTTGCTCAAACTGGCTCTACAGAGGCAAGATGTCGACCTCATCATCATCCTCTGATTCCTCACCCCTTTCACTGTGTACATCCCCCTCCTCACAGAGTATTAATTCGTCCCCACTGGAATCCACCATCACAGGTCCCTGTGTAATTTCTGGAGGCAATTTCTGGTAAATGTCTCCATGGAGGAATTGATTATAATTCATTTTGATGAACATCATCTTCTCCACATTTTGTGGAAGTAACCTCGTACGCCGATCGCTGACAAGGTAACCGGCTGCACTAAACACTCTTTCGGAGTACACACTGGAGGGGGGGGGGGGGGGGCAACTTAGGTAAAATAACGCCAGTTTGTGCAAGGGCCTCCAAATTGCCTCTTTTTCCAGCCAGTATACGTACGGACTGTCTGACGTGCCTACTTGGATGCTGTCACTCATATAATCCTCCACCATTCTTTCAATGGTGACAGTAGACGACATGTCAGTAATCGTTGGCAGGTCCTTCATTACGGACCAGATGTCAGTTTTCGCTCCTGACTGCCCTGCATCACCGCCAGCAGGTGGTTTTGGAAATCTGATCCTTTTCCTTGCAGCTCCAGTGGCGGTAGAAAATAAAGGAGGAGCTGTTGGCAGGTCACGTTCCGCTTGACTTGACAAGTGTCTCACCAGCAGGTCTTTGAACATCTGCAGACTTGTGTCTGTCGGAAAGAGAGATACAACGTAGGCTTTAAACCTAGGATCGAGCACGGTGGCCAATATGTAGTGCTCTGATTTCAACAGATTGACCACACGTGAATCCTGGTTAAGCGAAATGAAGGGCTCCATCCACAAGTCCCACATGCCTAGCGGAATCGTTCCGTTTTAGCTCCTCCTTCAATCTCTCCAGCTGCTTCTGCAAAAGCCTGATGAGGGGAATGACCTGACTCAGGCTGGCAGTGTCTGAACTGAATTCACGTTTGGCAAGTTCAAAGGGTTGCAGAACCTTGCACAACGTTAAAATCATTCTCCACTGCGCTTGAGTCAGGTGCATTCCCCCTCCTTTGCCTATATCGTAGGCAGATGTATAGGCTTGAATGGCCTTTTGCTGCTCCTCCATCCTCTGAAGCATATAGAGGGTTGAATTCCATCTCGTTACCACCTCTTGCTTCAGCTGATGGTGGGGCAGGTTCAGGAGTGTTTGCTGGTGCTCCAGTCTTCGGCACGCGGTGGCTGAATGCCGACAGTGGCCCACAATTCTTCGGGCCACCGACAGCATCTCTTGCACACCCCTGTCGTTTTTTTTTTAAATTCTGCACCACCAAATTAATTGTGTGTGCAAAACATGGGACGTGCTGGAATTTGCCCACATGTAATGCACGCACAATATTGGTGGCGTTATCCGATGTCACAAATCCCCAGGAGAGTCCAATTGAGGTAAGCCAATCTGCGATGATGTTCCTCAGTTTCCGTAAGAGGTTGCCAGCTGTGTGCCTCTTATGGAAAGCGGCGATACAAAGCGTAGCCTGCCTAGGAACAAGTTGCCGTTTGCGAGATGCTGCTACTGGTGCCGCCGCTGCTGTTGCTGCTGCGGGAGGCAATACATCTACCCAGTGGGCTGTCACAGTCATATAGTCCTGAGTCTGCCCTGCTCCACTTGCCCACATGTCCGTGGTTAAGTGGACACTGGGTACAACTGCATTTTTTAGGAAACTGGTGACTCTTTTTCTGATGTCTGTGTACATTCTCGGTATCGCCTGCCTAGAGAAGTGGAACCTAGATGACATTTGGTACTGGGGACACACTACCTCAAGAAATTCTCTAAGTCCCTGTGAACTAACGGCCGATACCGGACGCACTTCTAACACCAACACAGCTGCCAAAGCCTGAGTTATCCGCTTTGCAGCAGGATGACTGCTGTGATATTTCATCTTCCTCGCAAAGGACTGTTGGACAGTCAATTGCTTACTGGAAGTAGTACAAGTGGTCTTCCGACTTCCCCTCTGGGATGATGATCGACTCCCAGCAGCAACAACAGCAGAACCAGGAGCAGTAGGCGTTCCACCTAAGGATACATCGGAGGAATCCCAGTCAGGAGAGGACTCGTCAGACTTGCCAGTGACATGGCCTGCAGGACTATTGGCTTTCCTGTCTAAGGAGGAAATTGACACTGAGGGAGTTGGTGGTGTGGTTTGCAGGAGCTTGGGTACAAGAGGAAGAAGGGATTTAGTTGTAAGTGGACTGCTTCCGCTGTCACCCAAAGTTTTTGAACTTGTCAATGACTTCTGATGAATGCGCTCCAGGTGACGTATAAGGGAGGATGTTCCTAGGTGGTTAACGTCCTTACCCCTACTTATTACAGCTTGACAAAGGCAACACACGGCTTGACACCAGTTGTCCGCATTTCTGTTGAAATAATTCCACACCAAAGAGGTGATTTTTTTTTTGTATTTTGACCAGGCATGTCAATGGCCTTATTCATCCCACGGACAACAGGTGTCTCCCCAGGTGCCTGACTTAAACAAACCACCTCTCCATCAGATTCCTCCTTGTCAGTTTCCTCCTCAGCGCCAGCAACACCCATATCCTCATCCTGGTGTACTTCAACAGTGACATCTTCAATTTGAATATCAGGAATTGCACTGTGGGTGCGCCTTCCAGCACTTGCAGGGGGCGTGCAAATGGTGGAAGGAGCCACCTCTTCCCGTCCAGTGTTGGGAAGGCCAGGCATTGCAACCGACACAATTGGACTCTCCTTGGGGATTTGTGATTTAGAAGAATGCACAGTTCTTTGCTGTGCTTTTGCCAGTTTAACTCTTTTCATTTTTCTAGCGGGAGGATGAGTGCTTCCATCCTCATGTGAAGCTGAACCACTAGCCAGGAACATAGGCCAGGGCCTCAGCCGTTGGCAGACGACGTTGATGGCATTGAATCGTCTCTGCCATGACTAGTGGAAGCAGCTTCAGCACTAGGTTGAAGTGGATCTTGATCTTTCCCTATTTTACCCTCCACATTTTTGTTCTCCATTTTTTAATGTGTGGAATTATATGTCAGTAATATTATTATATCACTAGCAATGGCCTACTGTACTATACTACTATATACTGGTGGTCACCAAAATGCTGCACTGTACTACTATATACTGCTCACAACAATGCAGCACAGATATGGATACTAGAAGTTACACAGAGCTTCAAGATACAGCAATGGCCTACTGTACTGTACTATTATATATACTGGTGATCACCAAAATGCTGCATTGTACTACTATATACTGCTCACAACAATGCAGCACAGATATGGATACTAGAAGTGAGACAGAGCTGCTAGATACAGCAATGGCCTACTGTACTGTACTACTATATATACTGGTGGTCACCAAAATGCTGCACTGTACTACTATATACCGCTCACAACAATTCAGCACAGATATGGATACTAGAAGTGACACAGAGCTGCAAGATACAGCAATGGTCTACTGTACTGTACTACTATATATACTGGTGGTCACCAAAATGCTGCACTATACTACTATATACTGCTCACAACAATGCAGCACAGATATGGATACTAGAAGTGACACAGAGCTGCAAGATACAGCAATGGCCTACTGTACTGTACTACTATATATACTGGTGGTCACCAAAAAGCTACACTGTACTACTATATACTGCTCACAACAATGCAGCACAGATATGGATACTAGAAGTGACACAGAGCTGCAAGATACAGCAATGGCCTACTGTACTGTACTACTATATATACTGGTGGTCACCAAAATGCTGCACTGTACTACTATATACTGCTCACAACAATGCAGCACAGATATGGATACTAGAAGTGACACAGAGCTGCAAGATACAGCAATGGCCTACTGTACTGTACTACTATATATACTGGTGGTCACCAAAATGCTGCACTGTACTACTATATATTGCTCACAACAATTCAGCACAGATATGGATACTAGAAGTGACACAGAGCTGCAAGATACAGCAATGGCCTACTGTACTGTACTACTATATATACTGGTGGTCACCAAAATGCTGCACTGTACTACTATATACTGCTCACAACAATTCAGCACAGATATGGATACTAGAAGTGACACAGAGCTGCAAGATACAGCAATGGCCTACTGTACTGTACTACTATATATACTGGTGGTCACCAAAATGCTGCACTGTACTACTCTATACTGCTCACAACAATGCAGCACAGATATGGATACTAGAAGTGACACAGAGCTGCAAGATACAGCAATGGCCTACTGTACTGTACTACTATATATACTGGTGGTCACCAAAATGCTGCACTGTACTACTATATATTGCTCACAACAATTCAGCACAGATATGGATACTAGAAGTGACACAGAGCTGCAAGATACAGCAATGGCCTACTGTACTGTACTACTATATATACTGGTGGTCACCAAAATGCTGCACTGTACTACTATATACTGCTCACAACAATGCAGCACAGATATGAATACTAGTAGTGACACAGAGCTGCAAGATACAACAATGGCCTACTGTACTGTACTACTATATATACTGGTGGTCACCAAAATGCTGCACTGTACTACTATATACTGCTCACAACAATGCAGCACAGATATGGATACTAGAAGTGACACAGAGCTGCAATATACAGCAATGGCCTACTGTACTGTACTACTATATATACTAGTGGTCACCAAAATGCTGCACTGTACTACTATATACTGCTCACAACAATGCAGCACAGATGTGGATACTAGAAGTGACACAGAGCTGCAAGATACAGCAATGGCCTACTGTACTGTACTACTATATATACTGGTGGTCACCAAAATGCTGCACTGTACTACTATATACTGCTCACAACAATGCAGCACAGATATGGATAATAGAAGTGACACAGAGCTGCAAGATACAGCAATGGCCTACTGTACTGTACTACTATATATACTGGTGGTCACCAAAATGCTGCACTGTACTACTATATACTGCTCACAACAATGCAGCACAGATATGGATACTAGAAGTGACACAGAACTGCAAGATACAGCAATGGCCTACTGTACTGTACTACTATATACTGGTGGTCACCACAATGCAGCACTGTACTACTATACTGGTCACACAACAATGCAGCAGATATTGGGTGTCATTCCGAGTTGTTCGTTCTGTATTTTCTTCTCGCAACGGAGCGATTAGTCGCTAATGCGCATGCAAAAATTCCCGCAGTGCGACTGCGCCAAGTAAATTTGCTATGCAGTTAGGTATTTTACTCACGGCATTACGAGGTTTTTTCTTCGTTCTGGTGATCGTAATGTGATTGACAGGAAGTGGGTGTTTCTGGGCGGAAACAGGCCGTTTTATGGGTGTGTGCGAAAAAACGCTACAGTTTCTGGGAAAAACGCGGGAGTGCCTGGAGAAACGGAGGAGTGTCTGGGCGAACACTGGGTGTGTTTGTGACGTCAAACCAGGAACGACAAGCACTGAACTGATCGCAGATGCCGAGTAAGTGTGGAGCTACTCAGAAACTGCTAAGAAGTGTCTATTCGCAATTTTGCTAATCTTTCGTTCGCAATTTTGATAAGCTAAGATTCACTCCCAGTAGGCGGTGGCTTAGCGTGTGCAAAGCTGCTAAAAGCAGGTTGCGAGCGAACAACTCGGAATGAGGGCCATTGAGCACTAATCAAGATACTTGAACTGAGTCTGACACGGAGCTGCAAGATACAGCAATGGCCTACTGTACTGTACTACTATAATATACTTGTGGTCACCACAATGCAGCACACTGAGCACAGATATTGAGCTTTTTCAGTCAGAGAACGTAGCCACGTCCTCTCCGCTCAATCTACAATGCACGAGTGAAAATGGCGGCAACGCGCGGTTCTTTATGTGGAATACGAATCTCGCGGGAATCCGACTGCGGGATGATGACGTTCGGCCTCGTTTGGGTCAACCGAGCAAGGCGGGAAGATCCGAGGCTGCCTCGGACCCGTGTAAAACACGGGAAGTTCGGGGTTGTTCGGATCTTGATGAACCGAACCCGCTCATCTCTAATAAATATATATATATATATATACACACCAAACAGAAAACCCAGCACTCTCCTAAGCAGCTTCATTCACCTTAATATTTAATATACATCTAAATAAACAATGGGGCTTTGGTTTATGAATTGTACAATGCATGTAAGCTTGCGGCCCACTCCACGGGACCCCATTTCACAGCAAGTCCTACTCTATCACAAACTTTCACATAGGCCCTCATTCCGAGTTGTTCGCTCGGTAAAAATCTTCGCATCGCAGCGATTTTCCACTTAATGCGCATGCGCAATGTTCGCACTGCGACTGCGCCAAGTAAATTTGCTATGCACTTAGTAATTTTACTCACGGCTTTTTCATCGTTCTGGCGATCGTAATGTGATTGACAGGAAATGGGTGTTACTGGGCGGAAACAGGCCGTTTTATGGGCGTGTGGGAAAAAACGCTACAGTTTCCGGAAAAAACGCAGGAGTGGCCGGAGAAACGGAGGAGTGTCTGGGCGAACGCTGGGTGTGTTTGTGACGTCAAACCAGGAACGACAAGCACTGAAATGATCGCAGATGCCGAGTAAGTCTGGAGCTACTCAGAAACTGCTACGAGGTGTGTAATCGCAATATTGCGAATACATCGTTCGCAATTTTAAGATGCTAAGATTCACTCCCAGTAGGCGGCGGCTTAGCATGAGCAAATCTGCTAAAATCCGCTTGCGAGCGAACAACTCGGAATGACCTCCATAGATTTTATAGAAACCTGGCAACTGCTGTCTCATAGAGGAAAATGTGCTTATCTGGTTTAAAGCTTACCTGCCACACTTATGGCTTTTAAAAGGTAAGACAGTCACCAACACAAATAACACAAGTGTGCTTATCTGGTTTACAGCTCACCTGCCAACAGACTACTGGCTTTCAAAGTGAGACAGTCACCAACAAACCTAAATAGCAGCTGATCCAGGTTAAAGGTAAATGAGCTTAGGGGTGCAAAAGAGAGAGATGTAGTCACAAATGGGCCAATTAAAAATTAACCCTGTTATACAAACAAACACGAGGAACCACTGCACTCGCCATTCCCAGGTTGGGGTGCGGTGAGCTGTGACCACCAAACTCAAATATACCAAACAGAAAACCCAGCACTCTCCTAAGCAGCTTCATTCACCTTAATGCTTTAATACACATCTAAATAAACAATGGGGTTTTGGTAAATATATATATACACAGTATGTATGTATGTATGTATGTATGTATGTATGTATGTATATACACTGCTCAAAAAAATAAAGGGAACACTAAAATAACACATCCTAGATCTAAATGAATGAAATATTCTTATTAAATACTTTTTTCTTTACATAGTTGAATGTGCTGACAACAAAATCACACAAAAATTATCAATGGAAATCAAATTTATTAACCCATGGAGGTCTGGATTTGGAGTCACACTCAAAATTAAAGTGGAAAAACACACTACAGGCTGATCCAACTTTGATGTAATGTCCTTAAAACAAGTCAAAATGAGGCTCAGTAGTGTGTGTGGCCTCCACGTGCCTGTATGACCTCCCTACAATGCCTGGGCATGCTCCTGATGAGGTGGTGGATGGTCTCCTGAGGGATCTCCTCCCAGACCTGGACTAAAGCATTCGCCAACTCCTGGACAGTCTGTGGTGCAACGTGGCGTTTGTGGATGGAGCGAGACATGATGTCCCAGATGTGCTCTACTGAATTCAGGTCTGGGGAACGGGCGGGCCAGTACATAGCATCAATGCCTTTGTCTTGCAGGAACTGCTGACACACTCCAGCCACATGAGGTCTAGCATTGTCTTGCATTAGGAGGAACCCAGGGCCAACCGCACCAGCATATGGTCTCACAAGGGGTCTGAGGATCTCGTCTCGGTACCTAATGGCAGTCAGGCTACCTCTGGCGAGCACATGGAGGGCTGTGCGGCCCCCCAAAGAAATGCCACCCCACACCATTACTGACCCACTGCCAAACCGGTCATGCTGGAGGATGTTGCAGGCAGCAGAACGTTCTCCTTGGCGTCTCCAGACTCTGTCACGTCTGTCACATGTGCTCAGTGAGAGCCTGCTTTCATCTGTGAAGAGCACAGGGCGCCAGTGGCGAATTTGCCAATCTTTGTGTTCTCTGGCAAATGCCAAAAGTCCAGCACGGTGTTGGGCTGTAAGCATAACCCCCACCTGTGGACGTCGGGCCCTCATACCACCCTCATGGAGTCTGTTTCTGATTGTTTGAGTAGACACATGCACATTTGTGGCTGGCTGGAGGTCATTTTGCAGGGCTCTGGCAGTGCTCCTCCTGTTCCTCCTTGCACAAAGGCAGAGGTAGCGGTCCTGCTGCTGGGTTGTTGCCCTCCTACAGCCTCCTCCACGTCTCCTGATGTACTGGTCTGTCTCCTGGTAGCGCCTCCATGCTCTGGACACTACGCTGACAGACACAGCAAACCTTCTTGCCACAGCTCGCATTGATGTGCCATCCTGGATGAGCTGCACTACCTGAGCCACTTGTGAGGGTTGTAGACTCCGTTTCATGCTACCACTAGAGTGAAAGCACCGCCAGCTTTCAAAAGTGACCAAAACATCAGCCAGAAAGCATAGGAGCTGAGAAGTGGTCTGTGGTCACACCTGCAGAACAACTCCTTTATTGGGGGTGTCTTGGGGGTGTCTTGCTAATTGCCTATAATTTCCACCTGTTGACTATTCCATGTGCACAACAGCATGTGAAATTGATTGTCAATCAGTGTTGCTTCCTAAGTGGACAGTTTGATTTCACAGAAGTGTGATTGACTTGGAGTTACATTGTGTTGTTTAAGTGTTCCCTTTATTTTTTTGAGCAGTGTTTTATATATATATATATATATATATATATATATATATATATATTATTAGAGGTGAGCGGGTTTGGTTCTCAGTGTCTGTGTGGGGGCGGGAAAGTGGGGTGGTGAGTCTTGTATTGTGTTGAGTCAGTGTATTGTGCTGCATCAGTCCAGCCAATCACAGTGTTGGTGTCCTCTGCTGCCATATGTCCAGTGTAGCTGTATAAAGTGGTGCTGTGTTGTGCTTTCCAGTCCAGTGTAGTCAGTGTATTGTGCTGCATCAGTCCAGTCAATCACAGTGTTGGTGTCCTCTGTTGCCATATATTCAGTTTTTAATTGTATAAAGTTGTGTTGTGCTGCATCAGACCAGTGATAGTGTCCTGTCCATCAGTCATTCCAGTGACGATATACGCTGCTGCTATATGTCCACTGCTGCAGTATTATAATAATAATAATAATAATAATAATAATAACAACAACCACAAGTCCCTTACAGTGTTGTTGTGTTGTGCTGCATCAGACCAGCGGTAGTGTCATGTCCATCAGTCATTCCAGTGACGAGGCAGTCACAGTGGTATATGCTGCTGCTTACGACAGTGTGAAGAGCACCCGTAGGGTGGCATGTATCACCTAGTATTATTATAATAGCTCCAAATAAAAGGGTTATTATCCAAATTAATTTTACAGGCTTTGCCGTGTGTGTGTGTGTGTGTGTGTGTGTGTGTGTGTGTGTGTGTGTGTGTGTGTGGTTTAGGGGTACGCTATCTTGTGCCACCAATATTGTGCATGTATTACATCTGGCCAAATTCCAGCACGTCCCATGTTGTTTGTGACGCACACTTGTGTCACTTAGCTTAGTCATCCAGCTACCTCATTGCACCTCTTTTACTTCTTTGCATGATGTGCTGTTTGGGGCCTAGTTTTTTTAAGTGCCATCTTGTCTGCAACTGCAGTGCTACTCCTAGATGGGACAGGTGTTTGTGCCGCTTAGCTTAGTCATACAGCCACCTCTGTGCAACTTTTAGGCCTAAAAACAATATTGTGAGGTGTGAGGTGTTCAGAATAGACTGGAAATAAGTGGAAATTAATGTTATTGAGGTTAATAATACTGTAGGAGCAAAATTACCCCAAAATTCTGTGATTTTAGCTGTTTTTACGTTTTTTTCAAAAATCATCCAGATCCAAAACCAAAACACGAAAGGGTGGTTTTGGCAAAACCAAGCCAAAACCAAAACACGAAAGTGGAATTAGAACCAAAACCAAAACACAAAACACGAAAAGTGCCCGCCGCACATCTCTACAGTGTATGTGTGTGTGTGTATATATATATATATATATATATATAATACACTGTAAGAATAAAGGATGTTGATTACTTTCTTTGTAAGTCTGTGGAGTGCTGCCTGATTTTCTTTTTATACATATATTGGAGCTCTACAAGTCCTAGGAGGCAGGGCTGCCATCAGAAATGATGGGTCCCGGGACCGACAAACTTGGAAGGGCCACCCCCCCACCCGTAGCTCCCCCAAAGCTTACCAGAGGAGTCCCGGGTGGCAGCAATGAGGCTCGCGGGTACAGGCCAGCTGTGCATGGTGCGCACCGGCAGGGCAGGCAGCCACGGAGGCACACAGAGCAGCAGTGTGTATTCTTTATATTGAGCCATCCGCGAGCCAATCGGAGCTCATGGACCGGCATCCATTCAGGAGCTGGCAGCTCCTGATTGGCTGCCAGTCCGTGAGCTCCGATTGGCTCACGGCAGGCTGAATAGAAAGAATACACACTGCTGCTCTGTGTGTCTCCGTGGCTGCCTGCCCTGCTGGTGCTCACTGCGAGGCAGCTGGCCTGCCCCCGCGATCCTCATTGCTGCCAACCGGGTCCCCTTTCAGCCAGGGCCCGGGAATGGAGACCCCACCATCCCACCTTGATGGCGGGCCTGCTAGGAGGGCACACTAGCAAGAAGAACACTGCATGTCGTGGAGTGCCGGGTATCTATATACATATACATATATATATATATCTTACCACATATCCATCCCGCAACTCCAAGGTTATGGTAAGGACAGAACCAGCACACTGTCAAATTTCAAACTTTTTTACTTCAAGCATATATGACTCCATAAGCCAAACAAGCATAGGATACTAGGTTCAACATATACTCATCGTCTTTAATCCCAAACAGCCGTTTTCGGTAACAATCCTTCATCAGGGGACCAACTGGCTAAGTGCCATAGTGTCAAATGAGAAAAAGTGTCTGCGTGCAGTGTAAACCATACATCACCTGAGAGCACTATTTGTACTCACACACCACCAATCACCACCGTCACTCGTTTCCCGCGCCGTTTATCCCAGAGGCCGGTCCCATCGTGCATCACACTGTGGGTAACTTTCCGCTGGTGGAACGCACGCCGCACACCACCTCACTGGAAATTTCGATCCGTGGAACGCAAGTCGCGCATCACTGAGCGGAAGTCCCCGCTCTGTGGAGCGCAGTCAGTATCCAAAACCTTGGGAAACAGGCGCTCGGTTCAGGGTTCCTGGTGGTTATGGTAAAAGTGGAATCATTAAAGAACATATACAAAAACATATACAAAAACTTAAACATAAACAAAATAACTATCTTACACCTGCGGTCCGGGAACATATGGCAACAAATCACCATAAATAATCTAATTATTACTAGAATAAGGCCTTTATCTTTGTGGCCAAAGTAATCATATGAAGCCTACATTATCCCAGACCAGTGGTGCAAACATACATTTCAGTGGCGGAACAAGCAAGCGGTGGGCCCAGGTGCGACAAAATGCTTTGGGGCCCCCCCCCCCATCCAAGTCCACCCCGGGGGCAGTGCGCGCCGTAGGCGCGTGCAAAAATACATAGTGGCGTGGCTTCGTGGGGAAGGGGTGTGGCCACAAAATAATACCAACACAGTAGTCTCCATTATTCAAATTACGCCGCACAGTAGCACCACTACACCAGGTAGAGACCCTTTTACACCTTACAGCGAACAGATTCCTCTTTTTACACATTACAGCAGACAGCGTGCCCTTTTTACACATAACGGCAGACAGCGTGCCCTTTTTACACATAACGGCAGACCGCGTGCCCTTGTTACACATTACGGCAGACAGCGTGCCCTTTTTACACATTACGGTAGACAGCGTGCCCTTGTTACACATTACGGCAGACAGCGTGCCCTTGTTACACATTACGGCAGACAGCGTCCCCATTTTTACACATTACGGCAGGCAGATTCCTCCTTTTTACACATAGCAGCAGGCAGATTCCCCATTTTTACACATAGCGTCAGGCAGCCCCCCTTTTTTACACATTACGGCAGGCAGATTCCCCATTTTTACACATAGCGTCGGGCAGATTACCCCTTTTTACACATAACGGCAGACCGCGTGCCCTTGTTACACATTACGGCAGACAGCGTGCCCTTTTTACACATTACGGCAGACAGCGTGCCCTTGTTACACATTACGGCAGACAGCGTCCCCATTTTTACACATTACGGCAGGCAGATTCCCCTTTTTACACATAGTGGCAGGCAGTCCCCCCTTTTTACACATTGCGGCAGGTAGTCCCCCCTTTTTACACATTGCGGCAGGCAGTCCCCCCTTTTTACACAGTGCGGCAGGCAGTCCCCCCTTTTTACACATTGCAGCAGGCAGTCCCCCCTTTTTACACATTGCGGCAGGTAGTCCCCCCTTTTTACACATTGCGGCAGGCAGTCCCCCCTTTTTACACATTGCGGCAGGTAGTCCCCCCTTTTTACACATTGCGGCAGGCAGTCCCCCCTTTTTACACAGTGCGGCAGGCAGTCCCCCCTTTTTACACATTGCGGCAGGTAGTCCCCCCTTTTTACACATTGCGGCAGGCAGGCACAAGAAAGAAAGAAGGAAAGAAAAAGAAAGAAAGAAAGAAAGAAAGAAAGAAGAATTATACTTACCCTCAGGCTCCTCGGTGCAGCTGCGTCAGACGACGATTCGCGGGCAGTAGAGAATGAGGAGGAGGGAGCCGGAGGACGGAGCCGCAGCAGCGCTTTGTTACTGGTGGAGGCGCTGCTGCTGCTGCCCCTCTGCTTCCCTATAGGCTGTTCTCGGAAGACAGCCTATAGGGAAGCAGAGGAGCAGCAGCAGCAGCGCCTCCACCAGTAACAAAGCGCTGCTGCGGCTCCGTCCTCCGGCTCCCTCCTCCTTCCCCCGTCTGTACCGCTGCTCAGCTCCTATCTCCGGGCGGCTGTGCGCTGCGGGCAGCGGTTGCCTGCAGCGCACAGCGGCATGTAATGAGTCAGTTTGACTCATTACATGCTTGGGCCCCTGGACAGAGGCGGGCCCCAGTGCAGTGCACTGCCTGCACTGCCGGTAGTTCCGCCTCTGATACATTTGTAAAAATATCTTTGTAAAAATCGGAAACAAACATAGTATCAAAAGTAGCCTCAATGTACACCCAAGGTATTATAGATACACTCCAAAATGAATATTTATAAATAGGGTCCATCGGTTACCAGTATCCATATACTTAAATAAGTGGAGCAAATGAAAACTCTTCATTAAAACTAGAGATGAGCGGGTTCGGTTCCTCGGAAACCGAACCCCCCCGAACTTCACGCTTTTTACACGGGTACGAGGCAGACTCGGATCTTCCCGCCTTGCTCGGCTAACCCGAGCGCGCCCGAACGTCATCATCCCGCTGTCGTATTCTCGCGAGGCTCGTATTCTATCGCGAGACTCGGATTCTATATAAGGAGCCGCGCGTCGCCGCCATTTTCACACGTGCATTGAGATTGATAGGGAGAGGACGTGGCTGGCGTCCTCTCCGTTTAGATAGAGAGTGAGACAGAGACACTTGATTTACTGGAGCATTAGGAGTACTCAGAGAGTGCAGAGTTTTGCTGACAGTTATACTAGTGGTGACCACCAGTTTTATTTATCATTTAATATAATCCGTTCTCTGCCTGAAAAAAAACGATACACAGTCACATACCATATCTGTGCTCAGCCTCAGTGTGCTGCATGATAATATCATCTATGTATATCTGACTGTGCTGAGTAGTGCTCACTGTTCAGCTCACACAGCTTAATTGTGGGGGAGACTGGGGAGCAGTTATAGCAGGAGTACATATTTAACAGTGCACACTTTTGCTGCCAGAGTGCCAGTGTGACTGACCAGCAGTGACCACCAGTATATTGTCTGCCTGAAAAAGTTAAACACTCGTGTGGTGTTTTTTTTTTAATTCTATAAACGCATTCTGCTGACAGTGTCCAGCAGGTCCGTCATTCATTATATTTCTATCTTCTTCATACTAGTAGTTTAGGAGTCTGCAGTGCTGACAGTGTCCAGCAGGTCCGTCATTATACAATATATACCTGTCCTGCAGTAGTGATATATATATATTTTTTATATCATTATCATCCAGTCTATACTAGCACGGCTGTAGCTACCTCTGTGTCGGCAGTCGCTCGTCCATAATTGTATACCTACCTGTGGTGTTTTTTTTTTTTTCTATCTTCTTCATACTAGTAGTTTAGGAGTCTGCAGTGCTGACAGTGTCCGGCTGTAGCTACCTCTGTGTCGGCAGTCGCTCGTCCATAATTGTATACCTACCTGTAGTGGTTTTTTTTTTTTCTATCTTCTATATACTAGTAGTTTAGGAGTCTGCAGTGCTGACAGTGTCCAGCAGGTCCGTCATTATACAATATATACCTGTCCTGCAGTAGTGATATATATATATTTTTTATATCATTATCATCCAGTCTATACTAGCAGACGCAGTATGGTAGTCCACGGCTGTAGCTACCTCTGTGTCGGCAGTCGCTCGTCCATAATTGTATACCTACCTGTGGTGGTTTTTTTTTTTTCTATCTTCTTCATACTAGTAGTTTAGGAGTCTGCAGTGCTGACAGTGTCCAGCAGGTCCGTCGTTATACAATATATACCTGTCCTGCAGTAGTGATATATATATATTTTTTATATCATTATCATCCAGTCTATACTAGCAGACGCAGTACGGTAGTCCACGGCTGTAGCTACCTCTGTGTCGGCAGTCGCTCGTCCATAATTGTATACCTACCTGTGGTGGTTTTTTTTTTCTATCTTCTTCATACTAGTAGTTTAGGAGTCTGCAGTGCTGACAGTGTCCAGCAGGTCCGTCATTATACAATATATACCTGTCCTGCAGTAGTGATATATATATATTTTTTATATCATTATCATCCAGTCTATACTAGCAGACGCAGTACGGTAGTCAACGGCTGTAGATACCTCTGTGTCGGCAGTCGCTCGTCCATAATTGTATACCTACCTGTGGTGGGTTTTTTTTTCTATCTTCTTCATACTAGTAGTTTAGGAGTCTGCAGTGCTGACAGTGTCCAGCAGGTCCGTCATTATACAATATATACATGTCCTGCAGTAGTGATATATATATATTTTTTATATCATTATCATCCAGTCTATACTAGCAGACGCAGTACGGTAGTCCACGGCTGTAGCTACCTCTGTGTCGGCAGTCGCTCGTCATCCATAAGTATACTAGTATCCATCCATCTCCATTGTTTACCTGAGGTGCCTTTTAGTTGTGCCTATTAAAATATGGAGAACAAAAATGTTGAGGTTCCAAAAATAGGGAAAGATCAAGATCCACTTCCACCTCGTGCTGAAGCTGCTACCACTAGTCATGGCCGAGACGATGAAATGCCATCAACGTCGTCTGCCAAGGTCGATGCCCAATGTCATAGTAACAGAGCATGTAAAATCCAAAACACCAAATATCAGTAAAAAAAGGACCCAAAAATCAAAATTGAAAGCGTCTGATGAGAAGCGTAAACTTGCCAATATGCCATTTGCGACACGGAGTGGCAAGGAACGGCTGAGGCCCTGGCCTATGTTCATGGCTAGTGGTTCAGCTTCACATGAGGATGGAAGCACTCAGCCTCTCGCTAGAAAAAAGAAAAGACTTAAGCTAGCAAAAGCACAGCAAAGAACTGTGCGTTCTTCGAAATCCCAAATCCCAAAGGAGAGTCCAATTGTGTCGGTTGCGATGCCTGACCTTCCCAACACTGGACAGGAAGAGCTTGCGCCTTCCACCATTTGCACGCCCCCTGCAAGTGCTGGAAGGAGCACCCGCAGTCCAGTTCCTGATAGTGAAATTGAAGATGTCAGTGTTGAAGTACACCAGGATGAGGATATGGGTGTTGCTGGCGCTGGGGAGGAAATTGACAAGGAGGATTCTGATGGTGAGATGGTTTGTTTAAGTCAGGCACCCGGGGAGACACCTGTTGTCCGTGGGAGGAATATGGCCATTGACATGCCTGGTCAAAATACACAAAAAATCAGCTCTTCAGTGTGGAATTATTTCAACAGAAATGCGGACAACTGGTGTCAAGCCGTGTGTTGCCTTTGTCAAGCTGTAATAAGTAGGGGTAAGGACGTTAACCACCTTGGAACATCCTCCCTTATACGTCACCTGCAGCGCATTCATAATAAGTCAGTGACAAGTTCAAAAACTTTGGGCGACAGCGGAAGCAGTCCACTGACCAGTAAATCCCTTCCTCTTGTAACCAAGCTCGCGCAAACCACACCACCAACTCCCTCAGTGTCAATTTCCTCCTTACCCAGGAAAGCCAATAGTCCTGAAGGCCATGTCACTGGCAATTCTGACGAGTCCTCTCCTGCCTGGGATTCCTCCGATGCATCCTTGAGTGTAATGCCTACTGCTGCTGGCGCTGCTGTTGTTGCTGCTGGGAGTCGATCGGCATCCCAGAGGGGAAGTCGAAAGACCACTTGTACTACTTCCAGTAAGCAATTGACTGTCCAACAGTCCTTTGCGAGGAAGATGAAATATCACAGCAGTCATCCTGTTTCAAAGCGGATAACTGAGGCCTTGACAACTATGTTGGTATTAGACGTGCGTCCAGTATCTGCCGTTAGTTCACAGGGAACTAGACAATTGCTTGAGGTAGTGTGCCCCTGTTACCAAATACCATCTAGGTTCCACTTCTCTAGGCAGGCGATACCGAGAATGTACACGGACGTCAGAAAAAGACTCACCAGTGTCCTAAAAAATGCAGTTGTACCCAATGTCCACTTAACCACGGACATGTGGACAAGTGGAGCAGGGCAGACTCAGGACTACATGACTGTGACAGCCCACTGGGTAGATGTATTGCCTCCCACTGCAAGAACAGCAGCGGCGGCACCAGTAACAGCATCTCGCAAACGCCAACTCATTCCTAGGCAGGCTACGCTTTGTATCACCGCTTTCCAGAATACGCACACAGCTGAAAACCTCTTACGGCAACTGAGGAAGATCATCGCAGAATGGCTTACCCCAATTGGACTCTCCTGGGGATTTGTGGCATCGGACAACGCCAGCAATATTGTGCGTGCATTACATCTGGGCAAATTCCAGCACGTCCCATGTTTTGCACATACCTTGAATTTGGTGGTGCAGAATTATTTAAAAAACGACAGGGGCGTGCAAGAGATGCTGTCGGTGGCCAGAAGAATTGCGGGCCACTTTCGGCGTACAGGCACCGCGTACAGAAGACTGGAGCACCACCAAAAACACCTGAACCTGCCCTGCCATCATCTGAAGCAAGAGGTGGTAACGAGGTGGAATTCAACCCTTTATATGCTTCAGAGGATGGAGGAGCAGCAAAAGGCCATTCAAGCCTATACATCTGGCTACGATATAGGCAAAGGAGGTGGAATGCACCTGTCTCAAGCGCAGTGGAGAATGATTTCAACGTTGTGCAAGGTTCTGCAACCTTTTGAACTTGCCACACGTGAAGTCAGTTCAGACACTGCCAGCCTGAGTCAGGTCATTCCCCTCATCAGGCTTTTGCAGAAGAAGCTGGAGGCATTGAAGGAGGAGCTAAAACAGAGCGATTCCGCTAGGCATGTGGGACTTGTGGATGGAGCCCTTCATTCGCTTAACTAGGTTTCACGTGTGGTCAATCTGTTGAAATCAGAGCACTACATTTTGGCCACCGTGCTCGATCCTAGATTTAAAACCTACGTTGGATCTCTCTTTCCGGCAGACACAAGTCTGCAGAGGTTCAAAGAACTGCTGGTGAGAAAATTGTCAAGTCAAGCAGAACGCGACCCGTCAACATCTCCTCCTTCACATTCTCCTGCAACTGGGGGTGCGAGGAAAAGGCTACGAATTCCGAGCCCACCCGCTGGCGGTGATGCAGGGCAGTCTGGAGCGACTGCTGATGCTGACATCTGGTCCGGACTGAAGGACCTGCCAACGATTACTGACATGTCGTCTACTGTCACTGCATATGATTCTCTCACCATTGAAAGAATGGTGGAGGATTATATGAGTGACCGCATCCAAGTAGGCACGTCAGACAGTCCGTACGTATACTGGCAGGAAAAAGAGGCAATTTGGAGGCCCTTGCACAAACTGGCTTTATTCTACCTAAGTTGCCCTCCCTCCAGTGGGTACTCCGAAAGAGTGTTTAGTGCCGCCGCTCACCTTGTCAGCAATCGGCGTACGAGGTTACTTCCAGAAAATGTGGAGAAGATGATGTTCATTAAAATGAATTTTAATCAATTCCTCCATGGAGACATTCACCAGCAGCAATTGCCTCCAGAAAGTACACGGGGACCTGAGATGGTGGATTCCAGTGGGGACGAATTAATAATCTGTGAGGAGGGGGATGTACACAGTGAAAGGGGTGATGAATCGGACGATGATGATGAGGTGGACATCTTGCCTCTGTAGAGCCAGTTTGTGCAAGGAGAGATTGATTGCTTCTTCTTTGGTGGGGGCCCAAACCAACCAGTCATTTCAGTCACAGTCGTGTGGCAGACCCTGTCGCTGAAATGATGGGTTCGTTAAAGTGTGCATGTCCTGTTTTTACAACATAAGAGTTTTTGGGAGGGCCCAAGAACAATTCCATCTTGCACCTCTTTTTTCTTTCATTTTTCTTTGCGTCATGTGCTGTTTGGGGAGTATTTTTTGGAAGGGCCATCCTGCCTGACACTGCAGTGCCACTCCTAGATGGGCCAGGTGTTTGTGTCGGCCACTAGGGTCGCTTAGCTTAGTAGTCACACAGCTACCTCATTGCGCCTCTTTTTTTCTTTGCGTCATGTGCTGTTTGGGGAGTATTTTTTGGAAGGGCCATCCTGCCTGACACTGCAGTGCCACTCCTAGATGGGCCAGGTGTTTGTGTCGGCCACTAGGGTCGCTTAGCTTAGTCTTCACACAGCTACCTCATTGCGCCTCTTTTTTTCTTTGCGTCATGTGCTGTTTGGGGAGTATTTTTTGGAAGGGCCATCCTGCCTGACACTGTAGTGCCACTCCTAGATGGGCCAGGTGTTTGTGTCGGCCACTAGGGTCGCTTAGCTTAGTCGTCACACAGCTACCTCATTGCGCCTCTTTTTTTCTTTGCGTCATGTGCTGTTTGGGGAGTATTTTTTTGAAGGGCCATCCTGCATGACACTGCAGTGCCACTCCTAGATGGGCCAGGTGTTTGTGTCGGCCACTAGGGTCGCTTAGCTTAGTCATCACACAGCTACCTCATTGCGCCTCTTTTTTTCTTTGCGTCATGTGCTGTTTGGGGAGTATTTTTTGGAAGGGCCATCCTGCCTGACACTGCAGTGCCACTCCTAGATGGGCCAGGTGTTTGTGTCGGCCACTAGGGTCGCTTAGCTTAGTCGTCACACAGCTACCTCATTGCGCCTCTTTTTTTCTTTGCGTCATGTGCTGTTTGGGGAGTATTTTTTGGAAGGGCCATCCTGCCTGACACTGCAGTGCCACTCCTAGATGGGCAAGGTGTTTGTGTCGGCCATTAGGGTCGCTTAGCTTAGTCGTCACACAGCTACCTCATTGCGCCTCTATTTTTCTTTGCGTCATGTGCTGTTTGGGGAGTATTTTTTGAAGGGCCATCCTGCGTGACACTGCAGTGCCACTCCTAGATGGGCCAGGTGTTTGTGTCGGCCACTAAGGTCGCTTAGCTTAGTCGTCACACAGCTACCTCATTGCGCCTCTTTTTTTCTTTGCGTCGTGCTGTTTGGGGAGTATTTTTTGGAAGGGCCATCCTGCCTGACACTGCAGTGCCACTCCTAGATGGGCCAGGTGTTTGTGTCGGCCACTTGTGTCGCTTAGCTTAGCCATCCAGCGACCTTGGTGCAAATTTTAGGACTAAAAATAATATTGTGAGGTGTTCAGAATAGACTGGAAATGAGTGTAAATTATGGTTATTGAGGTTAATAATACTATGGGATCAAAATGACCCCCATATTCTATGATTTAAGCTGTTTTTTAGGGTTTTTTGAAAAAAACACCCGAATCCAAAACACAACCGAATCCGACAAAAAAAATTCGGTGAGGTTTTGCCAAAACGCGTTCGAACCCAAAACACGGCCGCGGAACCGAACCCAAAACCAAAACACAAAACCCGAAAAATTTCCGATGCACATCACTAGCATCCGGTAACAACTCCTGATTGGAGGTAATCCTTGCGACTCTGACAAGTTGTGAATAAGGTAGTCCTTTTTTCCACAGTAAAGGATGAAAACTTGTGGCGAGCAAAAGAGAGTTTTTGTCAGTGGGCTTCCTATATATTCCTGTTGTAAGAGTCCCATTCTGCACATGTATGGAGACATTCAGGAAATTAATCATAGACGCATTATGTGTACTGGTAAATTTTTTATCAAAACAAAAGTAATCTGGTGCATACTGCAAAAATTTGCTCATAGCGGCTAACCTGGCATCATGGGGTATACACGTTTATAAGCTCTTAACATCAAGCATGCACATGATGGTGTCCGGGGGCAACTCAGTCTGACTCTGTAGTAAATTAAAAAGCGAAGAAGTGCCTTTCAAATAGGTGGCTTGGGAAGAGACCAGTGGCTGTAGCAAGGTATGCAGACACTGCGAGATTCTTTGATAAAGCGAACCACTTGCTGAAATAATTGGGCGGTCTGGTGAATTGCCCGCATACTTGTGGATTTTAGGAAAGGTGTATAGCACAGGGTGCACCTGTTACAAAGAATCAAATAACTTTTGATCTATAAGGTCAGATTGCAGTGCGAATGTCAATATCTGTTTCAGTTCTTGTTGATATGCTATTGCGGATTAGACTTAAGCCGCTGACATACTTCCACATCAGACAGTTGTCTATAGATTTCTTGATTGTATGTAAGTAGACATATCCTGTATAATGATGCCTCCTCCCAATTCAGCCAGTCAAATGGCAATAGAGCTGTCTTTACTCAAATCCTCTAGGGCTTGACGTTCCATCCTGGACAGGTTGTAGTGCATGTCAATAGGTGCTTTACAGTATTTGTTCATTGACTCGTCCAGTAAACGACTATAAGTTTTAATTGATGCGTTTAATATATGGGTTACTTACCTAAACGTTGTTTCCCCCCCCCCCCCCTTCATAATTGGCATGGTTTATCCTACAGGCGGCAGCAGCATTACACCAGCAATGTAGGTGCAGACACATAGGGGGTCATTCCGACCCGATCGCACGCTGCACTTCTTCGCAGCCGTGCAATCGGATCGGAACTGCGCATGCGCCGGCGCCGCAGTTCGCCAGCGCATGGCAGTTATCGTTGCCTAGCGACCGCCCGGGAGGGGGCTGAACGGCGGCGTTTAGCCGCCGTTTAGGGGGAGCGGTCCGGACAATGCAGGGGTGGCCGGACCGTTGGGGGGCGGGCCGTGGCGGCCAGTGGGAGCGACGAGTAACTCCCGGCCAGCCGCAGGAGCTGAGCTGGCCGGGAGTTACTCCTCAAATACAAAGGCATCGCCTTTGTGCGATGCTTTTGTATTTGTGCGGGGGGGGGGGGGGGGGGGGTCCTGACATGCTGGGCGTCCCCCCGCATGTCTGAGTTAACGATCGTAGCTGTGCTAAACTTAGCACAGCTACGATCAAATCGGAATGACCCCCATAGTCAGATGATGCTTGCTGTAGGAGAGCTGGGATACAGGAGCTTGGAGGAGGTTCGTCAGGGCTACTAGGAGTGGCCGTGAAGGGCGCCTCTTGAAAGGCACAGTTACGTTACATCCGCCTTCTATATGCCTTCACATGACTTGATGTTACACGTGTCAGCACGGAGGAAACGCTAAGATGTTGTGTGGTACAGCGTGATAGTGGCGCATCTGATTAGATCAGCAGCAGCCAGCACAGTGTAAATGGAGGAGGCCGTATATAGAGACATCTTATAGTTTTTTTGCTTGATGAATTCAGTGGTGCCCTGCAGAGGCCTGCGCCCCTAGGCAGTTGCCTAAAGCTGCCTAATGGTAGCTTGGTCCAATAGCCAAGCATTGCAGGATAGGTGCAGTCTCTATACTGTTACTGTACTTTCCTTTGTTTTTATTCATCATAGTAAATCCAAATAGTACAGTAAAGATTCAAATGGGAGTCTACACTGACTTAATAGTTTAGGAAGACTGCAGTATTCTGCATTTGCCTGTTCCTACATGAAGGTGGCAAATGAGCTCTGCACTGTGTTCTAAGAAATTGCAGCAGTTAAGTAAGAATTGATGTATCTGTATGCCACAAGACACCTCAAGGCATTAAACACTGCTACCAGCCCATTAACTTTAATTGAATACAGATCCAACCTCAATCACAGTTAATGAAACAAAGCACTAATGCATTTTGCACTACACAGCCATAAAATGTAAAAATATGTACATAACTTTTCTGAATGATGTTTTAGTCTCCAAATTCAGAAAAATTACAAGTATCCTAATTTGTAATGTAAGATTCTCTTACATAGTTTTTTGTATCAGGCAAAATAAATAAATAAAACCAATGAACCAATTTCACGAATAATAAGATTTATTTATAAAACGTCATAAATATCACCAGTGTTTTAGAACTGGGAACAAACACAGTGATATAAAAAACAAAAACCTGGGTATTATAGAAAGAAGATGACATTGCAGAGATTTAAGACAAAAGTAGTTTGATGCGCTCACTATATGCTAGTTACCCTATATTGTTTATTATGTATTACAATAACAGTTAGTGCCACATTATTCTCCATTAGTGCCTCAGTTTCCGTATACAAATACCAGCTCCGTAGCCAGCTATGAAGGTGATGTAGGCAAATGAACAAACAATGAAAAGCATCTATGGGTGCGTGATACACTCCTGTCTGATTTATGGAGGGGAGAATAAGCAGGAAAGATATTTTCCCACCCCAATAGACCCCTTAATGCACATGTTACATCTGCCCCCCCCCCCCCCCCCTGCAGTGCACATGGTTTTGCCCATCTGATAACAAATTTGCTGCTGCAATCAGATCTGAATTACCCGTTATGTGCGATTTTGACTATACTTTAGTACTAGATAGTCAAAATTGACTTGCCTGCACAGTCTATCTAGCCTTGTGATACCGACGCTGCGGGACCGCACATCGGGATCGCAAGTTGGCTAACACCTTGCGCTTTGCCGTCATTTTTCTTACGATTTTGACTTTATAGTCAAAATCGCAAGGATAAATCTCACCTTAAGAATCATCAGCGTTCATCAGCAAAGGCTTCCCTGTATCTGCTATACCTATATACAGTGCCGTAACTAGGTGTGGGCAAACGGTGCTTTGCCAACAGCGCATCTGCCCTGTGGGTGTACTGTCCACATCCACCCCAATTGGCCACCTATACCTTTGTGTGCTTAGATATGACAGCCGCTTCCCTGTGCACTGCAGCATCCACCCAATGCCAGGGTGGGATCAGCAGCAACCTCTGCCCAATCACAGGGCAGGTTCGCAAGAGTGCTCTTCTACCCCCGCAAATTGCTAGGAGGAAGACCGGGCAAAGTGGACAGCAACAGCATGGTCGAGAAGGAGGCTTTCCAGGAGTCCGACGAGGAGGCCTTCTAGGAGGAGGCCTTCCAGGAGTCCAGCATGGTTGAGGAGGAGGCCTTCCAGGAGTTAAAGTGCCTTAAAATGGGGCACAACAAAGGAAAAAGGTAAGTATTAAAATATAACTTTTCCTTTGCTGTGCGCCATTATAAGGCACTTTCCTGTCCCTTGAATCTCATTGAATAATACGTGGGTAACCACGTTGCCTTTGGCAGCACCCCCGATATTAATATAATTTGATAATTTCATAAAAAAATACGGGGTTTCAATATAATTTTTCAGTATCTTAGCTAGTGCATGTTTGTTGTCTGGGGCCACCGCAAAGCTTAATCCAGCTCTGTGCTGGGCGCAGAACTAGCACAGAGTGTGAGGATGTGGGGGTGTTTTGGTGGCAGTGGATCTAAGTTAGGGGACTGGGGGTCACACACAATTTATCTTCTGGCCGTGTAAGGCAGCGCTGCCAGTGGTAGCCACGTATAAATGTATGCCCCAATGTAATGTCTCTCATGACTCTACCTGCGTAATGAGTAAAAGGGGTCTCTACCTTCCGTACTGTGTAAAAGGGAGCTCTACCTGCCGTATTGTGTAAAAGGGGGCTCTACCTGCTGCAATGTGTAAAAGAGGTCTCTAGCTGCCGTAATTTGTGTAAAAGGGGGCTGTACCTGTCGTAATGTGTAAAAGGGGGTCTACCTGCCTTAATGTGTAAAAGGGGACTCTACTTGCTGTACTGTGTAAAAGGGAGCTCTGCCTGCCGTAATGAGTAAAAGAGGACTCTACCTGCCGTAATGTATAAAAGGGGGACTCTACCTGCTGTAATGTGTTTAAAAAGGACTGTACCTGCTATACGGTGTAATAGGGGATTCTACCTGCCATAATGTGTAAAAGGGAGCTCTGCCTGCCATAATATGTAAAAGGGAGCTCTGCCTGCCTTAATGTGTAAAAGGGGGCTCTGCCTGCCGTAATGTGTAAAAGGGAGCTCTGCCTGCCGTAATGTGTAAAAGGGAGCTCTGCCTGCCATAATGTGTAAAAAGGGACTCTGTCTGCCGTACTGTGTAAAAGGGAGCTCGGCCTGCCGTAATGGCAGGCAGTGCCCCCTTATGGAAGGCAGTGCCCCCTTTTACATATTATGGCCTCTGGCAGGCGAAGCAAAATGCCCGATAACAGCCCCGTTTTCATCCGAAAACGGGGCTATTTCACACGAAAACACACAGGTTTCACTGAACCTGTGTTTACGGGTGTAAAAGGACTTGTTACCGGCCGAGCTAATTAAATTGCCCGACCGCAGCACCCGCAGAAACATCGGGGGCCAAATTTAATATTCCAGTAAATATTCCAGTAAATATCTTATTATTGACCAATTGGAAATTAAACAGAAAGGCTAAAAGCTATATTATTGTTAGTGATGTGCACCGGACATTTTTCGGGTTTTGTGCTCTGGTTTTGGTTCCGCGGGCGTGTTATGGATTCGGACGCGTTTTGGCAAAACCTCCCTGAAATGTTTTTTTTCGGATTCGGTGTGTTTTGGATTCGGGTGTTTTTTTTTACAAAAAACCCTCAAAAACAGCTTAAATCATAGAATTTGGGGGTCATTTTGATCCCATAGTATTATTAACCTCAATAACCATAATGTCCACTAATTTTTAGTCTATTCTGAACACCTCACACCTCACAATATTATTTTTAGTCCTAAAATTTGCACCGAGGTCGCTGGATGACTAAGCTAAGCGACCCAAGTGGCCGACACAAACACCTGGCCCATCTAGGAGTGGCACTGCAGTGTCAGACAGGATGGCACTTCAAAAAAATAGTCCCCAAACAGCACATGATGCAAAGAAAAAAAGAGGCGCAATGATGTAGCTGTGTGACTAAGCTAAGCGACCCAAGTGGCCGACACAAACACCTGGCCCATCTAGGAGTGGCACTGCAGTTTTCTAGCGAGAGGATGATTGCTTCAATCCTCATGTGAAGCTGAACCACTAGCCATGAACATAGGCCAGGGCCTCAGCCGTTCCTTGACACCCCGTGTAGTAAATGGCATATTGGCAAGTTTACGCTTCTCCTCAGACGCTTTTAATTTAGATTTTTGGGTCATGTAACTGAACTTTTGTGTTTTGGATTTTACATGCTCTCTACTATGACATTGGGCATCGGCCTTGGCAGACGACGTTGATGGCATTTCATCGTCTCAGCCAAGACTAGTGGCAGCAGCTTCAGCATGAGGTGGAAGTGGATCTTGATCTTTCCCTATTTTACCCTCCACATTTTTGTTCTCCATTTTTTAATGTGTGGAATTATATGCCAGTATCAATAGCAATGGCCTACTACTATATATACTGCGCACAACTGAAATGCACCACAGGTATGGATGGATAGTATACTTGATGACACAGAGGTAGGTAGAGCAGTGGCCTACTGTACCGTACTGCTATATATTATATACTGGTGGTCAGCAAACTGTGCAAAACTGAAATGCACCACAGGTATGGATGGATAGTATACTTGACGACACAGAGGTAGGTAGAGCAGTGGCCTACTGTACTGTACTGCTATATATTATATACTGGTGGTCAGCAAACTGTGCAAAACTGAAATGCACCACTGGTATGGATGGATAGTATACTTGACGACACAGAGGTAGGTAGAGCAGTGGCCTTCTGTACCGTACTCCTATATATTATATACTGGTGGTCAGCAAAATTATGCACTGTACTCCTACTATATACTACAATGCAGCACAGATATGGAGCGTTTTTCAGGCAGAGAACGTATAATACTGGTGGTCACTGGTCAGCAAAACCCTGCACTGTACTCCTCCCAGTGGCGGAACTAGCGAGCGGTGGGCCCAGGTGCAACAAAATGCTTTGCCCCCCCCCCCTCTCATCCCATCCAAGTCCACCCCCTCACCCCTGGAGAGGATCTGGTGAGGGGGACCTGCTCAGGGCCAGAGAAATGGATACCTAACAACAGTGCCGTAACTAGACATTTTAGCACTGTGTGCAATAAACAGCATCGGAGCCCCACCCCTGCATGCAAAACAGGGGCAGTGCGCGCCGTAGGCGTGCGCAAAAATACATAGGGGCGTGGCTTCTTGGGGAAGGGGTGTGGCCACAAAATAATACCAATTCATAAAACGGTGCACAGTAGTCTCCATTATTCAAATTACGCCACACAGTAGCATCACTACACCAGGTAGAGACCCTTTTACACCTTACGGCGGACAGATTCCCCTTTTTACACATTACGGCAGACAGCGTCCCGCTTTTTACACGTAACGGCAGACAGCATCCCCCTTTTTACACATTACGGCAGACAGCATCCCCCTTTTTACACATTACGGCAGACAGCGTCCCCCTTTTTACACATAACGGCAGACAGCGTCCCCTTTTTACACATAACAGCAGACAGCGTGCCCTTGTTATACATAACGGCAGACAGCGTGCCTTTTTACACATTACGGCAGACAGCGTCCCCCTTTTTTACACATTACGGCAGACAGCGTCCCCTTTTTTACACATAACGGCAGACAGCATCCCCCTTTTTACACATTACGGCAGACAGCGTCCCCCTTTTTACACATAACGGCAGACAGCGTGCCCTTGTTACACATAACGGCAGACAGCGTGCCCTTGTTACACATAACGGCAGACAGCGTGCCCTTGTTACCCATAACGGCAGACAGCATGCCCTTGTTACACATAACGGCAGACAGCGTGCCCTTGTTACACATAACGGCAGACAGCATGCCCTTGTTATACATAACGGCAGACAGCGTGCCTTTTTACACATTACGGCAGACAGCGTGCCCTTGTTATACATAACGGCAGACAGCGTGCCTTTTTACACATTACGGCAGACAGCGTCCCCCTTTTTTACACATTACGGCAGACAGCGTCCCCCTTTTTACACATAACGGCAGACAGCATCCCCCTTTTTACACATTACGGCAGACAGCGTCCCCCTTTTTACACATAACGGCAGACAGCGTGCCCTTGTTACACATAACGGCAGACAGCGTGCCTTTTTACACATTACGGCAGACAGCGTGCCCTTGTTACCCATAACGGCAGACAGCATGCCCTTGTTACACATAACGGCAGACAGCATGCCCTTGTTACACATAACGGCAGACAGCGTGCCCTTTTTACACATTACGGCAGACAGCCCCCCCAGCCACAACATGCGCCCCCTGCAAATAATCAATCGTATATTGAGGTGTCATGAATTAACCAACATTTCAGGGCCATGTGACAAGCTCTAGGACAAATAGGCAGATTTGAGCATAATGAACATCTGTGCACAAGTGCATTCTGGGTGTATAACTGAACTATACCATAATGCACAGACCTATTTTACCCCCCCCCCCCTCCCACACACACACACAAAAGTTAGCAACCACGGTGTACACTGCTGCTTTGATGGATTAATTCACCTGCTTTTATGGCTCTTATTGGCAGGGCTAGGAAGCCCGTTGAATCTTCTCTCCAGCACTAGGGATCCTGCCTGGAATGATGACATCCCCTCCCCACAGGCACGTGAATCGCGGGTAAAATGCAGTGAGTGGGCGGAGCCTAATGACGCGAGTGGGTGGAGCTACGATGGTTTTTGGGTACGCGTGCGCCAGTGAGAGGGAGAGCAGCAGCAGCGCCTCGACCTATAAAACAGCGCTGCTGCGGCTCCCTCCTCCACCTCCTTCCGCCTCCTTCCCCCCGTGTCCGCTGCCTGCGCTGCTCTCCTCTCCTGTCCGGGCGGCGGTGTGCTGCGGGCAGCGGTTGCCCGCAGCGGCATGTAATGAGTCAGTTTGACTCATTACATGCTTTGGGCCCCTGGACAGTGGCGGGCCCCAGTGCAACGCACTGGTTGCACTGGCGATAGTTCCGCCTCTGACTCCTCCTATATAATATTGCTGGCCCCAGTCCCCACAATAAAGCAGTGTGAGCACAGATATATGCAGCACACTGAGCACAGATATGGAGCGTTTTTCAGGCAGACAACGTATAATACTGGTGGTCACTGGTCAGCAAAACTCTGCACTGTACTCCTCCCATATAATATACTGGTGGTCCCCAGTACCCACAATAAAGCAGTGTGAGCACAGATATATGCAGCACACTGACCATAGATATGGAGCGTTTTTCAGTCAGACAACGTATACTGGTGGTCACTGGTCAGCAAAACTCTGCACTGTACTCCTCCTATATAATAGTGATGAGCGGGTTCGGTTCCTCTGAATCCGAACCCGCCCGAACTCCAGTTTTTTCTTCACGGGTCCGAGCGACTCGGATCTTCCCGCCTTGCTCGGTTAACCCGAGCGCGCCCGAACGTCATCATCCCGCTGTCGGATTCTCGCGAGACTCGGATTCTATATAAGGAGCCGCGCGTCGCCGCCATTTTCACACGTGCATTGAGAGTCATAGGGAGAGGACGTGGCTGGCGTCCTCTCCGTTTAGAGAAGAGAAAGACACAGTAGAGACGAGAGAGACACAGTATTTTGGGGAGCATTATTACTATTAGGAGGAGTACTACTATACTACTATACTACTTGCTGAAGTGATATAGATTAGATAGTGTGACTGTGTATTGTATTAATTATCTGACTTGTGGGGGAGACACTGACAGTGGGGAGCAGTTAGAGTCTGAGAGCAGGACTCAGGAGTACATATAACGTACAGTACACACTTTTGCTGCCAGAGTCAGTGCCACACTGCCATTGTTGTGACCACACTGACCACCAGTATAATAATATATTTTGTGATTGTCTGCTTAGGACTCGGAGTACTAGTTGCAAGTTGCAACGTGACCTGACCACCAGTTTAATAATCAATCACCACCAGTTTAATATATATATATATATATATATATATATATATATAATTGTATATAATATATATATATATATATATTATTGTATACCACCTACCCGTGGTTTTTTTTTTTTCATTCTTCTTTATACATACTACTATAGTAGCTTACTGTAGCAGTCTGCGGTGCTGCTGACCTGACAGTGTCCAGCAGGTCCGTCATCAGTCATTACATAATAAATATATATAGTACCTGTCCGGCTGCAGTACTAGTGATATTATATTGATTTCATCTCATTATCAATAATTTATCACCCAGTCTAGACTCTATATTAGCAGCAGACACAGTACGTTAGTCCACGGCTGTAGCTACCTCTGTGTCGGCACTCGGCAGTCCATCCATAATTGTATACCACCTACCCGTGTTTTTTTTTTTTTTCTTTCTTCTTTGTACATACTACTATAGTATAGTAGCTTACTGTAGCAGTCTGCGGTGCTGCTGAGCTGACAGTGTCCAGCAGGTCCGTCATCAGTCATCATTACCTAATAAATATATTATCTACCTGTCCGGCTGCAGTACTAGTGATATTATATATACATACATATATATATTGATTTCATCTCATTATCAATCATCCAGTCTATATTAGCAGCAGACACAGTACGTTAGTCCACGGCTGTAGCTACCTCTGTGTCGGCACTCGGCAGTCCATCCATAATTGTATACCACCTACCCGTGGTTTTTTTTTTTCTTTCTTCTTTGTACATACTACTATAGTATAGTAGCTTACTGTAGCAGTCTGCGGTGCTGCTGAGCTGACAGTGTCCAGCAGGTCCGTCATCAGTCATCATTACCTAATAAATATATTATCTACCTGTCCGGCTGCAGTACTAGTGATATTATATATACATACATATATATATTGATTTCATCTCATTATCATCCAGTCTATATTAGCAGCAGACACAGTACGGTAGTCCACGGCTGTAGCTACCTCTGTGTCGGCACTCGGCAGTCCATCCATAATTGTATACCACCTACCCGTGGTTTTTTTTTCTTCTTTCTTCTTTGTACATACTACTATAGTATAGTAGCTTACTGTAGCAGTCTGCGGTGCTGCTGAGCTGACAGTGTCCAGCAGGTCCGTCATCAGTCATCATTACCTAATAAATATATTATCTGCAGTGCCACTCCTAGATGGGCCCGGTGTTTGTGTCGGCCACTAGGGTCGCTTATCTTACTCACACAGGTACCTCATTGCGCCTCTTTTTTTCTTTGCGTCATGTGCTGTTTGGGGAGGGTTTTTTGGAAGGGACATCCTGCGTGACACTGCAGTGCCACTCCTAGATGGGCCCGGTGTTTGTGTCGGCCACTAGGGTCGCTTAGCTTAGTCATCCAGCGACCTAGGTGCAAATTTTAGGACTAAAAATAATATTGTGAGGTGTGAGGTATTCAGAATAGACTGAAAATGAGTGTAAATTATGGTTTTTGAGGTTAATAATACTTTGGGATCAAAATGACCCCCAAATTCTATGATTTAAGCTGTTTTTTAGGGTTTTTTTAAAAAAACACCCGAATCCAAAACACACCCGAATCCGACAAAAAAAATTCGGTGAGGTTTTGCCAAAACGCGGTCGAACCCAAAACACGGCCGCGGAACCGAACCCAAAACCAAAACACAAAACCCGAAAAATTTCCGGTGCACATCACTACTATATAATACTGCTGGTCCCCAGTCCCCACAATAAAGCAGTGTGAGCACAGATATATGCAGCACACTGAGCACAGATATGGAGCGTTTTTCAGGCAGACAACGTATACTGGTGGTCACTGGTCAGCAAAACTCTGCACTGTACTCCTCCTATATAATACTGCTGCTCCCCAGTCCCCACAATTAAGCAGTGTGAGCTCAGATATATGCAGCACACTGAGCACAGATATGGAGCGTTTTTCAGGCAGACAACGTATAATACTGGTGGTCACTGGTCAGCAAAACTCTGCACTGTACTCCTCCTATAATATTGCTGGTCCCCAGAATAAAGATATGCAGCCCCCTGAAACAAAGTGAGAGGACGCCAGCCACGTCCTCTCACTATCATTTCCAATGCACGAGTGAAAAATGGCGGCGACACGCAGCTCCTTATATAGAATCCGAATCTTGCGAGAATCCGACAGCGGGATGATGACATTCGGGCGAGCTCGGGTTAACCGAGCCATACGGGAGAATCCGAGTATGCCTCGGACCCGTGTAAAATGGGTGAAGTTCGGGGGGGTTCGGTTTCCGAGGAACCGAACCCGCTCATCTCTAATTATTGTATGTACGTATTTCATTTTTTAAGATCTAAAACGAGATAAACTAAATAAAATTTCCATATTTAGGAAAAAAATAACAAAAATGTCTCATTTTCTCATAACTGCCCTGATCCTGGTATGGATGCATTTCTGTGCACGGACACAAAAATTTGAGAATGTTTTGCATACCACACACGAGCAGATGCCAATTTAAAAATTTTTACGCATCTTCATCCTATTCTGAACCTTTTGCATCTCTCCGTCTTATGCCGAGTCTTTTGCGTATCTCCGTCATATGCTGAGTCTTTTGCGTCTCTCTGACTTATTCTGAGTCTTTTGCAAATCTCTGTCCTATTCTGAGTCTTTTGCAAATCTCTGTCCTATTCTGAGTCTTTTGTTTCGCTCTGTCTTATCCTGAGTCTTTTGTGTATTTCTGTACTATTCTGAGTCTATTGCATATCTCAGTCTTTTTCTGAGTCTATTGCGTATCTCCATCCTATGCCGAGTCGTACTTAATTTTGTCGGATCTGTTTTTCTGTGAAATTTGGCGTTGCAGGCAGCAACTGGGCAGGGACATTGCGGGCACAGGGAACCACCCAGCCTCTTGGGTGAGTTATGGAAGTGTCGTGAGTGTGTATCACAATCTCAGTGCGATTCTGAGTTGTGCATGTGGGGAACGGAAACCTGTGTCTGGCATATCTCTTACATCTAGCATGGGGCTAGTGCCATGCAGATCTAATAATGACTATGGCGACTGTATGGGTAAAATCACGCGGTGACATGGGTTTCTGTTTGCAGACACATGAACTTAACATAGTAAATCAGGCTCCTGCAACTGTAGCATGCTTTGCGTGCGATTGACGATCTCAGCCCAAATATGATTTAATAGCCTCTAAAATGTTTTTGTTTTATTTTGCAAACTCCATTACTGTCTTCTACCCATTCCTCTGAAATGCTCAGCTACATATCATGCTGTAGCTGTTCTTTTTTCAGTACTGGTGTCTTATTTGCTACTGAATTTGGTAGAGTGCTTTACAAAAATAAAACGAAATAAATGTTCCTTTATGGCAACAGCTAGTAAGTGTACCTACATGCTATGTATCCCTACATAAGGCTCTTGCATGTGAACAGTCAGGCAGTGAAGTCTAAAAATATAAACTCTGCCATTCAGCTGTTAATTCGCCCCAAAGCAACATTTTCTTCTCCTCGTGCATTACTTATAAATGTATGACAATTATTTAAACATGAGGGAATTTAAATCTAGTCCTGTGGAATTTTAAGCAACTTTCACTTGAAGATGACATCCTGTTTAATTTGATTATGCCCTTAAGGGAGCTCATATAATATTAATCTATATTCCATTGTATGTTTTATACAGCTTGACCAACATCCAGGAGGAACGGCACATGCTTCTTTATGACATGGATTGAGCATGATGCTTAAATAAATGACTTTAGCACTTGTTCTACAAACCACAAACTGTGCTGTTCCATTTTAGCTAGCCGCAGCGGTTTACATGAGGTGGACCGATTTACTATACAAGGAGTAATAAAAACAGTTTGTCTTTTTCTATCATTCATCTAGCAGCAGGGAGTTTTGTTATATAGGGGCAAATATATACTGCATTAAACTATTATCATAATTATCCTTTATTTATAACGCTCCAGTACATTCATAGTGATATTTTACATATTTACCACACCATGAAACTAGTAACAAACAGTTCTACAGAAGGTGGGAGAGCCTTAAAGCTTAGAGGCTGCAAATGAATCTCCGGATTGCTTTGTACTGTACAAGCGTTTTATACATACCTCTAAGGATTTACTTTAAAAGTGCTCATGGTCATTGGCATTTCTGTCACAGGTGCAATGTGTGCGGAGCACGCGTGCCCCTGAGTCCAGGGGGTGCCAACACTGCAAACATTGCACCCATATTATCATACTCACCTCTCCAAATTCCACTGCCGGGCGCTGCAGCTAAAGCCATCGCGGCAATGAAACACTTCAAAATTGGCCGCCGCACATGCGCAGTATGACTTTTGTCTCCAAAACACGGCAGGTGCCATGTTTCGGGAGACCTGTGCATGCGCAGTAGACTCCGGCATATTGCTGGAGCCTATGGCTCCGTGGAGAGGAGGGGGCCCACCTGGAGTCTGCACACGAGCCCCCTCCTCGCTTAAGACGCCCCTGTTCATGGTGCCTTGACGAGACCAAAAATAATTATCTTTAAGGATCAAAAATTGGTGAATTATATGTTACCGGTTTTAGGTAGGAGAAGTACATGGATCAGGTAATTGTGGTCTGCCTGTATGTGTAATTTGATCTAGTCAAGGGGGCAGTACAGTTTTGGCCACTCTCCTCTAAAGGAGGCTATTGGCCACTCGGACTGAGATCTGAATGTGTTGGATGGTAGGCCAGGACAGTGGCGTTACAAGGCGGGTGCGGGGGGTGCGGCCCGCACTCGGGTATGACGCCTGGAAGGGGTGACACCAAAATGTCGGCTCCTCCGCAGTGACAGGAGTCAGGTGCTGCCAGAGCCGGCCCTAACCAATATGATGCCCTAGGCAAGATTTTGGCTGGTGCCCCCTAGCACCGCCGCTAGTTCTGCAGGAGATGCCCGGCATGAGTCAGCTGGCAGCTCTGCTAATGTCGGACGCCTTTTGTTTATAAAAATGCATCTTATTTGCATTACTATGTGGCTGGGATGCACATGCAGCTTCTGCTGATTAAAATGATATGCAGCATGCCTATATTCTGTGTGTGACTGCGGCTATATCTGCATATGAAATGCTACATTACAGTGATTTCCAGGACTACACTGCAACGTAGCATTTTGTATGCAGATACAGCCGCAGTCACACACAGAATATAGGCATGCCGCATATCATTTTAATCAGCAGAAGCTGCTGGTGCCCCTAAGCATACCAAATGCCCTAGGCAATTGCCTAGTTTGCCTATGCCTAAGACCGGCTCTGGGTGCTGCAGTGCGAAAGACTGCTACAGCACCCGGCTCCTGTCATAGAAGAGGAGCTGAAAGCGCTGGTAGACAGGCTCAAGGGTCAGCTCAGTACAGGCCAGCATCTCCGGAGATGCTGGGCACGCCCCTGTACTGACAATCCCGCAAGACCACGCCCCCTTTATTTCTAGCCATGCCCTTTTTGCCACAAGCGCGCCTCGGGTGCGCTGCGATATCAACGGTGCATACCGGCTGTCACCACACGTGGTGATGCCTCTGGGCTAGGACATGGTGTGGACAGCCTAACATGCTAGCTGTGCTAGTGCTACCAATGAAATAAGTAAACCCCCCTGTTGCAGATACACTATTTATACGGGATGTAGTCACATGTTAGACGAATCTGTGCTTCTCCATCTGACCGCGGCAGCCATTTTGCCATCTTATGTTAATGCGACTCTCCACCCTCTTATCTGACAATGGATGGATCACTCCATCCACACTCTGGGGTCTATCAATGAAGCAGTGAAAAGTGTGGAGAAGTGAGCAGTGGAGAAGTTGCTCATGGCAACCAATCAGCTGCTACATATAATTTTATAGAATACACTTTATAAATGTTTCCTCAACACTGATTGGTCAGCATGGGCAACTTCTCCACTGGTTCACTTCTCCACACTTTTCACTGCTTCATGAATAGACCCCTCTGTCCGTGTGCGCATGCATGGTACGGAGCTGGCACAGAATGCAGATAGCCTCGAGAAATGTCCGCATTTCCACTTGCATCTGACTCAGAATAAGTCTCATAGTGTACACTGGGACCACAGGATTGACTTGCTCCTTGGCAAAACAGGTTTGGTGGGGCAGAGATGGGAGGGGAGTGTCCTAACTGTAATACATGCAGAAGGTAGCCAGCATTCTCTGTGCATGCAAAATAATGCATTTGGACCCATTACACAGCAGCATGGTTTGTCCAGGCGCAATGTTACAGCTTTGTCTTGCTAAACCAGGCCCTGTGTGTGGAAATCAGACTTTATTCCTCGGGTATGTTTGCTACTTTTTTTTTAGCTGAGGTTATCATGCATATAAATCAGAATGTTCTCCCCTCTCACGGTAGGCTTTTCTGCCTTTTACCAGTGGATAGCTTCACATCAGACATTCTGAAAATAATTTTTTATATTTTGTGATTTTTTTTCTGTTTTGACATCAGACACAAATGCCATTGAGCTATTCCCATACATTTCTTTAACCATTAAACTAGCACAGCGGCATGGGTTCTTTCCATCCCAAGCTGTTAATGAGGCGTTCCGTTCTGCACACGTGACTGTAGAGGTCTGTTTCTGATGACATCACTGCAGAATTCATGCCCTAACTGGAGCAAAAGTGCCAGATGGGAAATTCAGTTAATCTCTCTAAGTACTGATGATGATCTCTGCAAGGCTAAATTAATTTATACAGTAAGCTGTCAGAAAAGGGTTAAACCTACCATAATAAATGTATATACGTATACGTACAGTACATAATCTAATCAATAGGAGAATCTTTCTAAGCACATATTCTCCCACCTCAAGATAAGACACCTGTCTCTTTTTGCTGGCAGTTGCTCTCTGATCTATCTGGTCCAGTGCACTGATTGAGCAGTCATATCCACACAAACATCATACTTGGCCATCCCTTATGATTCATGGTCGGGCTACAGCACTATCAAAATAATCTTGTATACTACTGGTCATATGGTAATGATTACAGCCACCGGGGACGGGAAACCAAGCAGTTGTAACCTCCTGTCCTTACATTTACCTATGTATGTGTAGATCAAAGTGGGTACGAGTTTGCATCACCAATTTTTGGTGCATGCAATTCTCCTCAATGTGTTTATTATAGTGGCACTAGTACTATGTAGATAATAAAATCTGAATACAAAATAGATACAAAATAATGGCAATATGAAAACATAATTTAAAAAAAAAATATTTTGCAAATACCCACTTACAAAAACAGTACTCTAAAAAAACATTACTTAGTTTTCCTAAAAAATATAATAATGATGGGAGACAGAGATGATATACTGTAGGTACAGGTTGAGTATCCCATATCCAAATATTCTGACATACGGAATATTCCGAAATACAGAATTTTTTGAGTGAGAGTGAGATAGTGACACCTTTGTTTTTTGATGGCTCAATGTACAGAAACTTTGTTTAATACACAGAGTTATTAAAAATATTGTATTAAATGACCTTCAGGCTTTTGGTATAAGGTGTACATGAAACATAAATGAATTGTGTGTATGTACACACACTTTGTTTAATGCACAAAGTTATTAAAAATATTGGATAAAATGACTTTCAGGCTGTGTGTATAAAGTGTATATGAAACATAGATGCATTATGTGCTTAGACTTAGGCCCCATCGCCATGATATGTCATTATGGAATGCAATTATTCCAAAATACGGAAAAATCCGATATCGAAAATACTTCTGGTCCCAAGCATTTTGGATAAGGGATACTCAACCTGTATAAAGAAAAGAGTAATAACATATATTGCATAATCCTTACATCATCTTTTACATTTCCGTTTAAAATAACATTCTTGATTTGGGGTAATCTTGCAATTTTTTATAATAAAATAGCCCCAGATTTTATTTTATTTTTGGATTAATCAAAAATGACAATCAGCGTTTTAAAAGAGGCGTTATTTCTTTCCTGAATTTAAATGGCTTCAAAAGCATTGTAAAAGCAGGGAAAATTCATTATGACACTTTTGTGAGTACTATACATACCATTCATACTCAACAATGTGATTTTCATTTCTTTGTCATTATTATTAAGTTATTATATTATCGCACCTATGCTTTTATCAGTGATGAATGTAAGTATAAATTGACTTGCACAACTGGATATGAGTTCTGGAGTCTACATGAGAGTTATTGCCATAGAAATCCACTGCATGTAAATGCCTTATTGTCGTTATGTCAGCCCTTCATAGACATGATCATTAAAAATAAGTGTTGCTGATAGAATTCCTGTAGTTTGCATGAACGGATGTAATGCGCACTTGTATGCAATCAGATGTACCAATTTAATAATCAGATATAATTAAAGAGGACATACACAATTACTTTTCAGCAGAAAGAGGACGGTTATTTCACTGTTGAGAATGTATTATAAATAAATTACTGTATTCCAGCTTTCAATCTCCTTATCTCTGCAAGATATTACTTTTTCCATCTTGTGCCAGCTTGGTGTAAGATGGGTATTCACTTTATAAGAAGACTCCAAATTAAAAGAAAATCAAAGCTAGAAGTTTATACAGAAAGTATGAGTCATCTATGAAAGTGCAAAGTGCAGATGAAGTTCCGGCTTGTGATGTTGTATGCCTGCCTACTGCGCAGATACAGAAGTGCATGTATTGGCAGGCTAAAAGTGGAAGCAGCTCTCAGGGTGTAAATCTTTGCTTATTGCAATAGGATGGATGAGTGGGATGAGGATTCCTTGCTGAATGTGAGTGAAGAGCGTGAGTAGAGTACCCCTGGTTTTGCCCAAACTTGCACTTTTTTTTCAGTTTCAATTACAGCTAATAAATGAGAAGTTACATTTGTACGTGCGGCCGCAGGCCACCAATTGATCGGTCTAGCCCCAGTGATGGGATCATGGCCATGCTTGGGGTTTGTGGTTATGCACCAACGGTATCCTCTGCTTGTGTAATATAGGAGATACTGTACAAGGGGTGTGCAATAAGTTTTCGGAGGTTGGGTATGGGATCCCAAACAGTTATCATGCCAGTGGTTAGAATACCAAAAGTGGCATCCTGATGGTCAGAATCCAGGCACATTTTAGTAAGTCTGCTAACCTTTCTCCCCCCCCCCCCCTTTACCCTAACTCTCCTTCTCTGTAGCCTAACCCTACCACTCCCCTCCCGCATCCTAACCTTAATCCTCCTCTCCCGCAGCCCAAAACTAACTACTATCTTTTTCGACTACAAGAGTGGTCTGCAACAGCAGTAGAGTTTTAATTGACTGCAAGCTGCTGTTGGGGAGAAAGCACTACCCTGAAACTCTGTATTTGAGTAATTTGCAGATTTTTGGCTCAGGAGATGATTCCTGGAAGACGAGGAGTGCTGTGGCCGACCTGTGTCTGCCATTACCAAGGACAACACTGATGCCATGAGGGCCATAGTTGAGGTGGACGCCAGGGTGACAATGGCCCAGTTAGAGAAGGCAGTTCATCTGGATTCATCTGCTTGATACTCTCCGAAAAGCTTGGCCAAGGTTTCTGCACGCTGGGAGCCCCATCAGCTGAATCGAGAGCAGAAGGAGGCTCGGTGGCTTGGGGCTGCAACATGCTGGCCAGGTTTGATGGCGGTCACTTAAGCTCTCAAATCTCTCACTTTTCTGATTCTCACACCCTAGTACAGTACATTCCCCCCATAGACTGGAATCTGTAGAGAGGTTTGTAAAGGATATGCTCTTAGTTAGCGACTTGTATGTGGCAGAACTATGGAAGTTCTTTGTAAGGGCTAATTATCCAACAGTTGTCTTACGAAGCAACAAGACCATGGCCCTCATTCCGAGTTGATCGGTCGCAAGGCGAATTTAGCAGAGTTACACACGCTAAGCCGCCGCCTACTGGGAGTGTATCTTAGCATCTTAAAATTGCGACCAATGTATTCGCAATATTGCGATCACAAACTACTTAGCAGTTTTAGAGTAGCTCCACACTTACTCTGCCTGTGCGATCAGTTCAGTGCTTGTCGTTCCTGGTTTGACGTCACAAACACACCCAGCGTTCGCCCAACCACTCCCCCGTTTCTCCGGCCACTCCTGCGTTTTTTCCGGAAACGGTAGCGTTTTCAGCCACACGCCCATAAAACGCCGCGTTTCCGCCCAGTAACACCCATTTCCTGTCAATCACATTACGATCGCCGGAGCGATGAAAAAGCCGTGAGTAAAAATACTTTCTTCATAGCAAAGATACTTGGCGCAGTCGCAGTGCGAATATTGCGCATGCGCACTAAGCGGAATTTCACTGCGATGCGATGAAAAATAACGAGCGAACGACTCGGAATGAGGGCCCATGTCTCTTGTACTTGCACGCAAAAATGTATTTATACATATACATATTTTTGCCTACAAAATCTATAATAGGATCTATGCTAATCATTCAGTATTTCCAATGGCCCAAATTTACTACAGTCTAAAGAGCAATTGTGAATACTATAATAACCCATAACACATCTCCTATATATTAGCCCAGATCTGTGACTCATTTCCTAATGCTGGGCCTAGTCACAATGCTGGGCGGAGTCAGAGTCACAGATCTGCCCAAATATATAGGAGAGGTGGCTGGAGGCAGGCTATGATCCTTTTACAATGGTGAGTAGTTGATGCACCCCCCCTCCCCCACCCACGGCACCCTCACACCTGCCCCATCCCCCACCTGCGGCACCCCTGCAGCCCCACTTCCCCCGCGGCCCCACCCAAGGCACCCCCGCACCTCCCCCACCCGCGGCATCCTAGTAGCCACCCCTCCCCCCACCTGGAGCTCCACCAGACCCCCATCCGCAGCATCCGCGGCACCCTCGCACCCACCCCTCCCCCACCCGTGACATTTCCAGACCCCCTACCCAAACTGCGGCACCCTCGCACATGCCACTCCACCACCCACAGCACCTATGGACCCCATCCCCCGTCCGCGGCACCCACGCACCTGCCCCTCCCCCACCCGAGGTATCCCTGCCCCTCCACTACCCGCAGTGCCTCCATTATCCATCCCCCATCCATGGCCCCCACTTCTCCGCCCCTTCCCCACCCACAGCACATCCTTCCCCTCTCCCCTATCCGAGGCTCACGCGCAGTCACCCCTCCCCCACCCATAGCATCTACAGACCCCATCCGTGGCACCCCACAACCACCCCTCCCCCACCCGCAGCACCTCTGGAACCCCTCCCCTAAACCCATCACACCATGCCCCTGCTCCTCCCCCAAATGCACCCCCATGCACCTGCCCCTCCCCCGCAGACAGCACCTCCAGCCCCCTCCTTCATCCACGGCCCCACGCACCCGCCCCTCCCCCAACAGCAGCATCTACATTCCCCCTCCCCAATCTGCGCCCCCCTGCACCCCCCCCCACCTCTGGACCCCATCCCCCATCCGCGCCCCCTGTGCACCCGCCCCTTCCCACCCGCAGCACCTTTGATCCCCTCCCCCATCTGCGCACCCTCTACAACTGCCACTCCACCACCCGCGGCACCCCCGCACCCGCCCCTCCCCCACCTGTGGTGGCTCAGGACTCCCACCCATGGCACCCCCTCCCCACCCCTCCCCCACCCGCGGCACCCCCGCAACCACCCCTTCCCCACCCTGGCACACCCGGATTCCCTCACCAATCTGCATCTCCCCAGCATCCGCCACTCCCCCAACCACAGCACCTACTAGGTAATTCATTGTTCCCTGCGTGCAATGTTCACGCCGTTGCATGGGGCTACGGCCCCTTAACTTTCGCACGCCCTTTGTCTGTGCCATATTTAACCACTCACAAAATTATGATTGGAGGTAATACGTCAAATAATAAAAATATTGCACGTCCCAAGGATGTGCAAGGTTTAAAGGGGCGTAGCCCCATGCGACGGTGTGAAGAGCGCCTGTAGGGCGCGATGAATCACCTAGTTTTAAATATATCTCAAATACTGACCCTCAGAACATAAAATAGGTCAGAAATGTTCTAATATATCTGTGTAAGTTCCGAAAAAGGAAAGTTTTTCATGAGATATTACTCTCTGATTCAGCATCAAACTGAAGATGCCTTTGTAATGCCTGTGAAATCATTGGAAAAGATATCACAAATACCTATTTTCTCCGTATCTTAGCTGTTATCAGGCACAGCCAGGTTATGTTGACATTGCAGATAAAAGCGTCAGTACAGCTGATGACCCCTTTCAGACAGCAGGGATTCCAGTATCTTAGATACAGAGTGTGTTTGATTTTGCATTGTGAGATTAGAATTCAGTCACTGTGATGCTATTATAATTAGAGATGAGCGGGTTCGGTTTCTCTGAATCCGAACCCGCCAGAACTTCATGTTTTTTTTCACGGGTCCGAGCGACTCGGATCTTCCCGCCTTGCTCGGTTAACCCGAGCGCGCCCGAACGTCATCATGACGCTGTCGGATTCTCGCGAGGCTCGGATTCTATCGCGAGACTCGGATTCTATATAAGGAGCCGCGCGTCGCCGCCATTTTCACACGTGCATTGAGATTGATAGGGAGAGGACGTGGCTGGCGTCCTCTCCATTTAGATTATAAGAGACTGAGAGAGATTTACTGGAGCTGACTAGGAGGAGTACTGTTACTGTAGAAGTGTAGAGACTGAGTGGAGAGAGTTTACTAGTGAGGACAGTGCAGTTTACTTTATAATCCGTTCTCTGCCTGAAAAAAGCGATACACAGCACACAGTGACTCAGTCACATACCATATCTGTGTGCACTGCTCAGGCTCAGGCCAGTGTGCTGCATCATCTATTATCTATATATAATATTATATATATCTGTCTGACTGCTCAGCTCACACAGCTTATAATTGTGGGGGAGACTGGGGAGCACTACTGCAGTGCCAGTTATAGGTTATAGCAGGAGCCAGGAGTACATACTATATTATATAGTGAGTGACCACCAGACACACAGTGCAGTTTATTTAATATATCCGTTCTCTGCCTGAAAAAAGCGATACACACAGTGACTCAGTCAGTCACATACCATATCTGTGTGCACTGCTCAGGCTCAGGCCAGTGTGCTGCATCATCTATTATCTATATATAATATTATATATATCTGTCTGACTGCTCAGCTCACACAGCTTATAATTGTGGGGGAGACTGGGGAGCACTACTGCAGTGCCAGTTATAGGTTATAGCAGGAGCCAGGAGTACATAATATATTATATAGTGAGTGACCACCAGACACACAGTGCAGTTTATTTAATATATCCGTTCTCTGCCTGAAAAAAGCGATACACACAGTGACTCAGTCAGTCACATACCATATCTGTGTGCACTGCTCAGGCTCAGGCCAGTGTGCTGCATCATCTATTATCTATATATAATATTATATATATCTGTCTGACTGCTCAGCTCACACAGCTTATAATTGTGGGGGAGACTGGGGAGCACTACTGCAGTGCCAGTTATAGGTTATAGCAGGAGCCAGGAGTACATAATATATTATATAGTGAGTGACCACCAGACACACAGTGCAGTTTATTTAATATATCCGTTCTCTGCCTGAAAAAAGCGATACACACAGTGACTCAGTCAGTCACATACCATATCTGTGTGCACTGCTCAGGCTCAGGCCAGTGTGCTGCATCATCTATATATATTATATATCTGTCTGACTGCTCAGCTCACACAGCTTATAATTGTGGGGGAGACTGGGGAGCACTACTGCAGTGCCAGTTATAGGTTATAGCAGGAGCCAGGAGTACATATTATATTAAAATTAAACAGTGCACACTTTTGCTGCAGGAGTGCCACTGCCAGTGTGACTGACCAGTGACCTGACCACACTGACCACCAGTATAGTTAGTAGTATACTTATATTGTGATTGCCTGAAAAAGTTAAACACTCGTCGTGTGACTTCACTTGTGTGTTTTTTTTTTTTTTATTCTATAAAAATAAAACTCATTCTGCTGACAGACAGTGTCCAGCAGGTCCGTCATTATATAATATATAATATATACCTGTCCGGCTGCAGTAGTGATATATATATATTTTTTATATCATTTATCATCCAGTCGCAGCAGACACAGTACGGTAGTTCACGGCTGTGGCTACCTCTGTGTCTCTGCACTCGGCAGGCAGTCCGTCCATAATTGTAATACCACCTAACCGTGGATTTTTTTCATTCTTCTTTATACATACATAGTTACATAGACATCTTCTCTTTATCAACCAGTCTATATTAGCTGCAGACACAGTACAGTACGGTAGTTCACGGCTGTGGCTACCTCTGTGTCTGCACTCGGCAGGCAGTCCGTCCATAATTGTATACCACCTAACCGTGTTTTTTTTTCATTCTTCTTTATACATACATAGTTACATAGACATCTTCTCTTTATCAACCAGTCTATATTAGCTGCAGACACAGTACAGTACGGTAGTTCACGGCTGTGGCTACCTCTGTGTCTGCACTCGGCAGGCAGTCCGTCCATAATTGTATACCACCTAACCGTGGTTTTTTTTCATTCTTCTTTATACATACATAGTTACATAGACATCTTCTCTTTATCAACCAGTCTATATTAGCTGCAGACACAGTACAGTACGGTAGTTCACGGCTGTGGCTACCTCTGTGTCTGCACTCGGCAGGCAGTCCGTCCATAATTGTATACCACCTAACCGTGGATTTTTTTCAGTCTTCTTTATACATACATAGTTACATAGACATCTTCTCTTTATCAACCAGTCTATATTAGCTGCAGACACAGAACAGTACGGTAGTTCACGGCTGTGGCTACCTCTGTGTCTGCACTCGGCAGGCAGTCCGTCCATAATTGTATACCACCTAACCGTGGATTTTTTTCAGTCTTCTTTATACATACATAGTTACATAGACATCTTCTCTTTATCAACCAGTCTATATTAGCTGCAGACACAGTACAGTACGGTAGTTCACGGCTGTGGCTACCTCTGTGTCTGCAGTCGGCAGGCAGTCCATAATTGTATACTAGTATCCATCTCCATTGTTTACCTGAGGTGCCTTTTAGTTGTGCCTATTAAAATATGGAGAACAAAAATGTTGAGGTTCCAAAATTAGGGAAAGATCAAGATCCACTTCCACCTCGTGCTGAAGCTGCTGCCACTAGTCATGGCCGAGACGATGAAATGCCAGCAACGTCGTCTGCCAAGGCCGATGCCCAATGTCATAGTACAGAGCATGTCAAATCCAAAACACCAAATATCAGAAAAAAAAGGACTCCAAAACCTAAAATAAAATTGTCGGAGGAGAAGCGTAAACTTGCCAATATGCCATTTACCACACGGAGTGGCAAGGAACGGCTGAGGCCCTGGCCTATGTTCATGGCTAGTGGTTCAGCTTCACATGAGGATGGAAGCACTCAGCCTCTCGCTAGAAAAATGAAAAGACTCAAGCTGGCAAAAGCAGCACAGCAAAGAACTGTGCATTCTTCGAAATCCCAAATCCACAAGGAGAGTCCAATTGTGTCGGTTGCGATGCCTGACCTTCCCAACACTGGACGTGAAGAGCATGCGCCTTCCACCATTTGCACGCCCCCTGCAAGTGCTGGAAGGAGCACCCGCAGTCCAGTTCCTGATAGTCAGATTGAAGATGTCAGTGTTGAAGTACACCAGGATGAGGAGGATATGGGTGTTGCTGGCGCTGGGGAGGAAATTGACCAGGAGGATTCTGATGGTGAGGTGGTTTGTTTAAGTCAGGCACCCGGGGAGACACCTGTTGTCCGTGGGAGGAATATGGCCGTTGACATGCCAGGTGAAAATACCAAAAAAATCAGCTCTTCGGTGTGGAGGTATTTCACCAGAAATGCGGACAACAGGTGTCAAGCCGTGTGTTCCCTTTGTCAAGCTGTAATAAGTAGGGGTAAGGACGTTAACCACCTCGGAACATCCTCCCTTATACGTCACCTGCAGCGCATTCATAATAAGTCAGTGACAAGTTCAAAAACTTTGGGTGACAGCGGAAGCAGTCCACTGACCAGTAAATCCCTTCCTCTTGTAACCAAGCTCACGCAAACCACCCCACCAACTCCCTCAGTGTCAATTTCCTCCTTCCCCAGGAATGCCAATAGTCCTGCAGGCCATGTCACTGGCAATTCTGACGAGTCCTCTCCTGCCTGGGATTCCTCCGATGCATCCTTGCGTGTAACGCCTACTGCTGCTGGCGCTGCTGTTGTTGCCGCTGGGAGTCGATGGTCATCCCAGAGGGGAAGTCGTAAGCCCACTTGTACTACTTCCAGTAAGCAATTGACTGTTCAACAGTCCTTTGCGAGGAAGATGAAATATCACAGCAGTCATCCTACTGCAAAGCGGATAACTGAGGCCTTGACAACTATGTTGGTGTTAGACGTGCGTCCGGTATCCGCCGTTAGTTCACAGGGAACTAGACAATTTATTGAGGCAGTGTGCCCCCGTTACCAAATACCATCTAGGTTCCACTTCTCTAGGCAGGCGATACCGAGAATGTACACGGACATCAGAAAAAGACTCACCAGTGTCCTAAAAAATGCAGTTGTACCCAATGTCCACTTAACCACGGACATGTGGACAAGTGGAGCAGGGCAGGGTCAGGACTATATGACTGTGACAGCCCACTGGGTAGATGTATGGACTCCCGCCGCAAGAACAGCAGCGGCGGCACCAGTAGCAGCATCTCGCAAACGCCAACTCTTTCCTAGGCAGGCTACGCTTTGTATCACCGCTTTCCAGAATACGCACACAGCTGAAAACCTCTTACGGCAACTGAGGAAGATCATCGCGGAATGGCTTACCCCAATTGGACTCTCCTGTGGATTTGTGGCATCGGACAACGCCAGCAATATTGTGTGTGCATTAAATATGGGCAAATTCCAGCACGTCCCATGTTTTGCACATACCTTGAATTTGGTGGTGCAGAATTTTTTAAAAAACGACAGGGGCGTGCAAGAGATGCTGTCGGTGGCCAGAAGAATTGCGGGACACTTTCGGCGTACAGGCACCACGTACAGAAGACTGGAGCACCACCAAAAACTACTGAACCTGCCCTGCCATCATCTGAAGCAAGAAGTGGTAACGAGGTGGAATTCAACCCTCTATATGCTTCAGAGGTTGGAGGAGCAGCAAAAGGCCATTCAAGCCTATACAATTGAGCACGATATAGGAGGTGGAATGCACCTGTCTCAAGTGCAGTGGAGAATGATTTCAACGTTGTGCAAGGTTCTGATGCCCTTTGAACTTGCCACACGTGAAGTCAGTTCAGACACTGCCAGCCTGAGTCAGGTCATTCCCCTCATCAGGCTTTTGCAGAAGAAGCTGGAGGCATTGAAGAAGGAGCTAAAAGGGAGCGATTCCGCTAGGCATGTGGGACTTGTGGATGCAGCCCTTAATTCGCTTAACAAGGATTCACGGGTGGTCAATCTGTTGAAATCAGAGCACTACATTTTGGCCACCGTGCTCGATCCTAGATTTAAAGCCTACCTTGGATCTCTCTTTCCGGCAGACACAAGTCTGCTGGGGTTGAAAGACCTGCTGGTGACAAAATTGTCAAGTCAAGCGGAACGCGACCTGTCAACATCTCCTCCTTCACATTCTCCCGCAACTGGGGGTGCGAGGAAAAGGCTCAGAATTCCGAGCCCACCCGCTGGCGGTGATGCAGGGCAGTCTGGAGCGACTGCTGATGCTGACATCTGGTCCGGACTGAAGGACCTGACAACGATTACGGACATGTCGTCTACTGTCACTGCATATGATTCTCTCAACATTGATAGAATGGTGGAGGATTATATGAGTGACCGCATCCAAGTAGGCACGTCACACAGTCCGTACTTATACTGGCAGGAAAAAGAGGCAATTTGGAGGCCCTTGCACAAACTGGCTTTATTCTACCTAAGTTGCCCTCCCACAAGTGTGTACTCCGAAAGAGTGTTTAGTGCCGCCGCTCACCTTGTCAGCAATCGGCGTACGAGGTTACATCCAGAAAATGTGGAGAAGATGATGTTCATTAAAATGAATTATAATCAATTCCTCCGCGGAGACATTGACCAGCAGCAATTGCCTCCACAAAGTACACAGGGAGCTGAGATGGTGGATTCCAGTGGGGACGAATTGATAATCTGTGAGGAGGGGGATGTACACGGTGATATATCGGAGGGTGAAGATGAGGTGGACATCTTGCCTCTGTAGAGCCAGTTTGTGCAAGGAGAGATTAATTGCTTCTTTTTTGGGGGGGGTCCAAACCAACCCGTCATATCAGTCACAGTCGTGTGGCAGACCCTGTCACTGAAATGATGGGTTGGTTAAAGTGTGCATGTCCTGTTTTGTTTATACAACATAAGGGTGGGTGGGAGGGCCCAAGGACAATTCCATCTTGCACCTCTTTTTTCTTTTCTTTTTCTTTGCATCATGTGCTGATTGGGGAGGGTTTTTTGGAAGGGACATCCTGCGTGACACTGCAGTGCCACTCCTAGATGGGCCCGGTGTTTGTGTCGGCCACTAGGGTCGCTAATCTTACTCACACAGTCAGCTACCTCATTGCGCCTCTTTTTTTCTTTGCGTCATGTGCTGTTTGGGGAGGGTTTTTTGGAAGGGCCATCCTGCGTGACACTGCAGTGCCACTCCTAGATGGGCCCGGTGTTTGTGTCGGCCACTAGGGTCGCTAATCTTACTCACACAGCTACCTCATTGCGCCTCTTTTTTTCTTTGCGTCATGTGCTGTTTGGGGAGGTTTTTTTGGAAGGGCCATCCTGCGTGACACTGCAGTGCCACTCCTAGATGGGCCCGGTGTTTGTGTCGGCCACTAGGGTCGCTAATCTTACTCACACAGCTACCTCATTGCGCCTCTTTTTTTCTTTGCGTCATGTGCTGTTTGGGGAGGGTTTTTTGGAAGGGACATCCTGCGTGACACTGCAGTGCCACTCCTAGATGGGCCCGGTGTTTGTGTCGGCCACTAGGGTCGCTTATCTTACTCACACAGCGACCTCGGTGCAAATTTTAGGACTAAAAATAATATTGTGAGGTGTGAGGTATTCAGAATAGACTGAAAATGAGTGTAAATTATGGTTTTTGAGGTTAATAATACTTTGGGATCAAAATGACCCCCAAATTCTATGATTTAAGCTGTTTTTTAGTGTTTTTTGAAAAAAACACCCGAATCCAAAACACACCCGAATCCGACAAAAAAAATTCGGTGAGGTTTTGCCAAAACGCGTTCGAACCCAAAACACGGCCGCGGAACCGAACCCAAAACCAAAACACAAAACCCGAAAAATTTCAGGCGCTCATCTCTAATTATAATTTTTTTCTGCCCTAAAAAAGAAGAACAGATGAAGTGCATTTCTTTGGAACAAATTGTAAGCCTGTCCAGGCCCTAAGGGTGTAGACCAGGTCAAGGATGATTTATTTCTACTGATACTTGCAGTACGTCTTGCGGCAAATTGTACAGAACAAGATATAAGACACAGTATGCAATGCCTTATTGGCATGGCCCATGATACATAAACCTCAACAGCTAATGATATACATGTAGGGCCCCCATGAAAAGTTTTAGGCCCTAGTACAGTACTTCAAAAGGGGTGTGACCAAGATTTGTGGGCCTGTGGAAATACTATGCTGGTGGCAATTGGCGGTGCAATGCTGGAGTGGATGTGAACGCACAATATTGTGGGGCTAGCTATGTATCCTTGGCTTGACGTCACGCAGCCATCCCGAAAACTCTCCCAACACACCCCATTTTATCCGCAAAGTCACGTCGACGACCACTCTCCCAACACCCCCCGTTTTATACACAAAGTCACGTCGACGACCCCCCCCAATGCCCACCACTGTCAACTGGTGCGACTGGTGCATGTGCGCAAACCCCTTGAATGCAGCTGCGCGTCTGCGTTCAGGTCAAAATATACCCCTATATCCTCAATACACTAGGGAATGTATTCATTCCATATTCAGAACACTAGGGTTTTTTTTTTTTTTTGAGCCGCCAATTAAACTACTGAGCCAGAATGTTTTTGGAGGGATGATCATTTTAAACTTTATTTTCAAACTCAAGAAGAAGGAAATCAAATAATGTGTGAAAAACATCAACTGGAGGATACTGCATGAATGTAACAGACTGGGCTGGATGTAATGGGCTGCTGAACTCATATGTTTTTTTTAAAGCAGCAAACGTTTACAAGGCAAAAACTGGTTAGATGTGCCTTGCAAGGACGTAGCTACCATAGGTGAAGGGAGTGCAGCTGCTATGGGGTCCAGAGCTGAGAGGGGCCCACCTTCCTTGTCACAGTTACATGTGTTAAATATAAATTTTTCACCACTGGGTTACGCATAGGCAGGGCCGGCTCTCCACCCCCCTCCCCGTACACCGTGCCTCTCCCCCCGGTTCTCAGCAGCAGCTATCTCCCTCTGCTTTCCCAACTCTGCACCCCCCCCCCCTCCCCGTACAACGCTCCCCGTACACCATGCTTCCCCCTCCCCCCACTCTCCCAGCTCTGCACCCGCTGGCTCCCAGTGCTGGCTGTCACACTGCCGGGTCTCCTCCCCAAGACACCGTCAGTGGCAGCACAGTATGCGCGGGGGATCCTCAGGATGCTCTGGCTTGCTGTCTGCCAACGTCTGCCAGGATCTCCCCGCTCTGCAGCTCCCCCTCCTCGGCTCTCCCCATTCTGCAACCCCTGGTCCCCTGCCGGCTCTCCGACTCTGGAGGCTGTTGTCTCCTCTTCTGTGTGTATCCTGGCCTGCCTGCATGCTGCTGGGGGAGAACTCTGGTGTGCGCTAGAGAGCAGCACTACAATGGCCAGGCATGTGTATATGGCACTTTGTAATGGGCATGTGTATCTGGCACTGTTTGGGGGCATATGTATCTGGCACTGTAGGGGCATTTGTATCTGGCACTGTTTGGGGGCATATTTATCTGGCACTGTGGGGGGCATGTGTATCTGGCACTGTGGGGGGCATATTATGTGTTTCTGGCACTGTGAATACACGTGTATCTGACATTGTGGGGGCATATAATGTGTATCTGGCACTGTGGAGGCATATAATGTGGATCTGGCACTGTGGGGGCATACAATGTGTATCTGGCACTGTGGGGGCATATAATGTGTATTTGGCACTGTGGGGGCATACAATGTGTATCTGGCACTGTGGGGGCATACAATGTGTATCTGGCACTGTGGGGGCATACAATGTGTATCTGGCACTGTGGGGGCATATAATGGCTATCTGGCACTGCTGGGGGCATATAATGTCTATCTGGCACTGCTGGGGGCATATATTGTCTATCTGGCACTGCTGGGGGCATATAATGTCTATCTGGCACTGCTGGGGGCATATAATGTGTATCTGGCACTGTGGGGGCATACAATGTGTATCTGGCACTGTGGGGCATTTCATATGTATCTGGCACTGTGTGGGGGGGGCATGTAATGTGTATCTGGCACTATGGGGGCATTTAATGTGTATCTGGCACTGTGGGGGCATATAATGTGTATCTGGCACTGCACTGCTGGGGGCATATGTGTATCTGGCACTGCTGGGGGCATATAATGTGTATTTGGTACAACTGGGGGTATATGTGTATTTGGCACTACTGGGGGCGTATGTGTATCTGATGCTGCACTACTCGGGTCATTATGTGTTTGACACTATACTGGAGACATTATGTGCAAGGAACAATACTGTGGGCGTTATGTGTAAGGCTGCTAATTGTGTGTGTAGAGAGTGTGTGAAAATATATTTATTTATAGTTTGATTATATAAAGGCCATGCCCACTTTTCCAGGAGTGCGCGCGCTGAAGTGGGTGGCCACTTTGAGATTTTCTCGCTCAGGGTGCTAGTAGGCCTGGAGCCGGCCCTGTACATAGGAGCCCTTACAAACTTTCACTTTGCGGCCTACAATATATCCAGTTACACCAGTGGTCGTGCTCATAGTAATTTGGTATAAAATTAACTGGAAGGTCTTTATAATGTTACATAATATAAATTGGGGCACGGTAATGTGGCATAACAAAAAGTGGAGGTTTAGTGTGGCATAATATGAACCGGGGGTACTGTAATGTGGCACAATATGAACTGGGAACACTGAATGTCATAATGTAAACTAGGGCACTATTATGGTTCATAATATAAACTAGGGCACTACTATGGGACATAAAAGTAACTAAGGCACTACTATGGTTTAGAAAATGAACTAGGACACTATTATGGGGCATACAATTAACAACTGCTGTGGAAAGTTGTCTCTCTACAAGCATTGTGAGAGGGGCCCCTTCAAAATGTTGTTATGGGGCCCACAAAGTTCTGGCTACACCCCTGGTGCCTTGTAAACGTTTGCTGCTTTAAAAAAATGAATGAGTTCAGCCGGAGTCTCGGAGCTCCGGCCATCTCGCAAGCCATAACATACGTCCCTTTGAGTGGACATCTTCCATGTGGAAGTTGTTATGTTTCCCCCTCTAGCTCTCATCAGTACATTATTGGACACTTAAAAAGCATTATAGGCCAATTTAACCACAGTTTTTGAGAAAGGTGCGCACTGGTCTCGTCCTGCGCATGCACGAGCAGTTAATGCGATTGGATCACATTAACTGCGAACACCTCTGACTGATTGACAGGCAGAGGCGTTCGTGGGGTGGGGGCATCGACCGTGCGTTTTCAGGGTGTCTTAGAGGAAATGGGGGCATGTCGTCGGCCTTATTATTAATTTGGGTGGCTGGTCATGCTGCTGCGTCCCTCCTCCCATGTCCCCGCTGCCAGGTCCCTTGTCTCTGCCGCCAACTGGGTCCTGGTACCTGTACAATGTAGTACACAGATGCCGGGACTGGCGCAAACCACCGGCTTCTATATATTGCATCAGCTGCAGTCTGTAGAAGCCGGCTAGGGCTGCACGAAAGGCAGAGAGTAGCTTCCTACAGGAAGTCAGCTCTCTGCTAATCACAGCCCGATCTGGCAGTCCCAGAGGGAGGAAATACCTCCCAATGGGACTGCCTGTATTGTCTGTGACTGGCAGGTAGGACTTCCAATATGAAGTCACCGCCAGTCTCAGTAAAGCCATTGCAGTCTCACGGACTGCATCTGGCTTCAAAGACTTTGGGGTCTATTCATGAAGCAGTGAAAAGAGTGGAGAAACAGACCAGTGGAGAAGTTGCCAATGGCAACCAATCAGCATCTCCCTTACATTTTATAGAATGTACTTGTTGAAGGCTTCCTTCAGTGCTGATTGGTTGTGACTCCACTGGTCCTTTTGTCCACTCTTTTCACTGCTTCATGAATAGACCCTACTGTGCTGAAGTGGCAGATTTTTCCTGGGGGGTAAAATCCACCACTGTTTGGGACTATATGTTCCTTAATATTTATTTAAAGATATGTGTTACTTGTGTATGTTATGTTCAATGTAATGTGTTTTATTCTACCCGGCTATTAGAGGACCTGTTTAGATTGTGGAGGTACTGTATATATTATTTCTACTTTTATATAGCTTTCAGTGATTGCAGTAAGTATACTGTACACTGTATATATATATATATAAATATATATAGAGATAGATAGATAGATAGATAGATAGATAGATAGATAGATAGATAATGACACTCACTTTCCAATGTAGTTTTGAAAAGATGCAGGATCTGCACTCACGTTTTAGCAGAAGAGGATTTATTCAGTCCATCAGTAACAAAGCAATACGAACAGCGGCCAGTGATTTCTATTGTGATGGTTTTACAATATTACTTTATAATGACTCTAATTGTTTGAGAGATATTGAGTGCTCTGATATTACTACATTAAACTGATGTTTTATTGCTTAAGACTTTTCTCAATAATTTCATATTTTCTGCCACATTATTACATTGCATACTTTTTGTATTATTTCCTATGGAGTAGGTATCACTTACTATTAGCACAATTCTACTGTTAGTTTTTAGCGGGCGTGGCAGGGCCCCTATACCCCTGATGTCATATCTAGGGGGTGGGGCCACCAGCTCAGGGAATCAGAAGATGCACTGCGCAGCTCAACCTGCTACGTCTGTGACTCAGCAGTAGCTCTACTGGCTGCAGGTTGCCATTCCTGGCTGTGGGGCTGCAATGGTGCCAGTTATGTAGCAATAGCGCCTGCAGACACCATGGTGGCTTGGAGGCACTAGGTGGCTTGTGGGCGCTGGAGGGCTTCAGGGGCGAGTTCTACACAACTGCCTGGACCTGTGTGTTACTTGTCTGGAGATACTTGTCTGTGTTCTCGTTGCACCTGTCCCCATTGAAAATGTTCCCCAAAATGACCGCCACCTCAGAGATGTCAGTTATTAATATTGCTAGAGGAGGCAGCGGCCATTTTGGGAGGGACATTTTTAATGAAGGCAGGTGCCATAGGACTGCAGACCCAAGGCGGTGGCCAGAGGAGGGATCCCCTGACAATGAGCAGGTACCATAGGAGGGAAAGGTACCTGAAACTTTTTGGGTGGGGGGCACGTAATTTATAATTATGCCACTGGTGGCACCCTAGAGCCCTGCACCTTGTGTGATGGCTCACTCGCACACCGCTTGTTACAGCTATGTAAATGAACACGGCAACAAAACAAAGTACCAGACATTTGGATATTTGGCAAATTAGAGAATACATTACAAAAATATCACCACCAGTAATAACTAAGACTTTCTGAAATGATACCAGCATCTTAAGCTCTATTTGTTCCTCATGCTGGATTCAAATAAATGTGTGTTACCGTTACCACATAGGGGTATTTTCAATAAGAGTCGGAAACTGCTGTCTTGAAGGAAAGACAGCAGTTTCCGACTGATTGAGGTCAGAAGGGGATCCGACCTATTCAGTGTCGGGCTGTTTCTTCCGACAAGTCGGGAAATCCAACTTGTCGGAAGACTGTCGGAATACACTCGGATCGGCGGCTTCAGCTGATCCATGTGTATTGTCGGAAGTGGGACCAAACCCGTCAGGATATAGCCCCGTTCCGACAATGGGGGTAATTCAGAGTTGAACGCAGCAGTAAATTTGTTAGCAGTTGGGCAAAACCATGGTGGTCATTCCGAGTTGTTCGCTCGCTAGCTGCTTTTAGCAGCATTGCACACGCTAGGCCTCCGCCCTCTGGAAGTGTATCTTAGCTTAGCAGAATAGCGAATGAAAGATTAGCAGAATTGCTACTAAATAATTCCTTGCAGTTTCTGAGTAGCTCCAGACCTACTCCTAGATTGCGATCAGCTCAGTCCGTTTAGTTCCTGGTTTGACGTCACAAACACGCCCTGCATTCGGCCAGCCACTCCCCCGTTTCTCCAGACACTCCCGCGTTTTTCCCTGACACGCCTGCATTTTTTAGCACACTCCCGGAAAACGCTCAGTTACCACCCAGAAACGCCCCTTTCCTGTCAATCATTCACCGATCAGCAGTGCGACTGAAAATCGCCGTTCGAACACCAGCAAATCTACTAAGTTTTGTGTAAAATAACTTAGCGCATGTGCTCTGCGTACCATGCGCATGCGCAGTTAGCAACAAATCGCAGCATAGCGAAATTCGGCAACGAGCAAACAACTCGGAATGACCCCCCATGTGCACTGCAGGTGTGGCAGATATAACATTTGCAGAGAGAGTTAGATTTGGGTGGATTATATTGTTTCTGTGCAGGGTAAATACTGGCTGCTTTATTTTTACACTGCAATTTAGAATTCAGTTTGAACACACCCCACCCAAATCTAACTCTCTCTGCACATGTTATATCTGCCCCCCCTGCAGTGCACATGGTTTTGCCCAATTGCTAACAAACTTGCTGCTGCGATCAACTCAGAATTACCCCCATGGTTTTGCCCAACTGCTAACAAATTTGCTGCTGCAATCAAATCTGAATTACCCCCAATGTCAATCCGACTTAAAAAAAAAATCAGATTGACACTGTCGGGAATTGAATAGAGAGCTGTTGGGTCCTTTCCGTCGGAAAGGACCCAACAGCTATTGAATACACCCCATAATGCTACTTTTAACAAATAAGTCATATTGGAATGGGTTGTTCCTATATTAAGAATGTCATAAGTCTCTAGTCACAGATATACCATATGTTGTGTTTTTGACAAAAACAAACCTTAACCTAACACTGAGTTATTTGGGTTCTATAAGTGTGACCAGAGAATGTGAATGTTTCTATGAGGTATTGGCAGCAGTTTCACACAGATGATTAAAAGTTCTGAGTGACGTGCGCAATTTAATACATGGCTGCTCATTACAGCCTCTTAAACTCTGTGATAAAATGTTTTAGCACATTACCTCCCAGCTAGATAAACAAACTATGTGAAACATGCCAATACGCTCAGTGCAATGTATTGACGCACTGGCTGAGCTAATTACAGGACACATTAAATACGTGAGCGCACGGTCTGTAGTGCTTTCTTCTATAAAAAGAACTGTGATATTCCGTCATGCAATGAGAAAATTCTGTTATACCTAACTTTAGCACATTCTGCACGTTCTACAGTTCTAATGAGCTATCTAGTTTATTTTTAGCCTACTGTAGCTAATGCGAAGTACAGCAATGTAACAAAGAGAGCAATGTTGACATTAAAGAATTTCCCATACTTATGAGATTTGCCCTTACAAATTAGTGGTCCAGATATCAGTCCTGGATTTTAATGTTCACCAGCTGTCCACTAGCAATCACGTAAGGTTGTGGCTGGTTGGATGTTTTAGCCCGTGTGTTGTATATGCAATAATTTAGCATAGTTTTATTTTAAACTCAGTAGGATTGTATTATGATCGTGTTCAGTGTCTATACCATACTTGCAGCCTATCCAAATGTAAATGAGCCCCAAAGTTAGTAAGATCTACTTGTTGAAGAAAAGACACTGATATTTTTCAGGATTTGCTTGTGTATTGTGCTTAACAAGAGGTTCCATATACTGTAAGTGGCCACAAAAAAACTTATTTAAAATGCATTTAGCCAGATACCTCCCAACATTTAGCACATAGAAAGAGGGACCTTTATGCGCGGTGGAGCCACGCCCGCCCGAAAAGGGTGCGTGACCTTGTGGAAAGGGGCGTGGCTTTGTGGCAATGCCGTGACCGCTTGCCACGCCCCCATTTTCATCACTGAGGGGGCATGCCCAGCGCTCTGTGAGCTGCTGACATGCTCCCTCTCCCTCTGTCTCCTGTGAATAGACGCTGTGCACATGCGCACAGCGTCTATTCACCGCTGCTCTGCTAAGCAGGGCAGCGTGTGATAGAGCCTCCCAACTGCCCCCCCCCCCCCCCTCCACCATGGGACACTGTGGCCCGCGGGTGGGACAGCGGAACAGTCCCAGAAATACAGGACTATCCCACGAAAATTGGGACAGTTGGGAGGTATGTAGCCATAGGGATCATTGTGCTTTATAACCAATGCAGGGAAATGGCACTGATGAGCCCATTTGAATGTATGTATCTCTGATTTTCTTTTCCCCCCAAGAATATAACAGATGCATAGTAGGAATAAGTTGCAATCGGGGAGGTTGATGGACTATTCAGGGAGTCAGGGACATTGCTGCTATTTCAGGGAGTTTGCTGCAGAATGCAGGAGGGTAGGCAACTATGGTCTGTACATACGAGGAGTACAATATTAATTTAATACATTATCACATACTGTATATTCATCAGGTCATCGCTTTGAGAGTGATAAAATGGAAAGAGAAAAAGTACCAGCCAATCAGCTCCTGTCAGTTTTCTAACTCATCCTGTAACATGGCAGTTAGGAGCTGATTGGCTGGTACTTTTTATCTTTCCATTTTATCACTCTCCAAGCGATGATGCATCTAGCCCTTTGTGTCCTGTTTTACTTAGCAATGTATTATGAACTTCTTCTATGTCTGTATAGAATGCAACAAAACTGATATTATAATCAAGTCCAGCTTTTAGCAGTGAGAAGCGGTGAGATCAGTGGCTGGGGAGGCACTGACTAGTATCAGAGCCAGATTTACACAGATATTATTATTATTGATATTATAGCGCAAACATAATCCGCAGTGTTTTACAGAGAATATTTGGTCATTCACGTCAGCCCCTGCCCCAGTGGAGCTTATAATCAGGGCCGGTTCTTGCCCTTGTGGCGCCCCGGGCAAACATATAGGGGCGTGGCTTCATATGGGGGCATGGTCAGTTCCGCCCCCATTTTTCCCCCTTGAAGCGCCGCTGAAAGAAAAAAAAAAAGAAAAATTTATACTTACGATCCCCGCTCCTGATTCCAGACCGCTGCAGACCTCCGCTGGCGCCGCTCTTCTCTTCTTCTCTCCTCGGATCTATGGGAGAGACATCAGTGATGATGTCTCTTCCATAGCACAGCACAGACACTAGAGGTCAATTATGACCCCTAGCGTCTGTGCCACAATGCTGTGCGGTGCACGATGATGTCATCGCGCACCGCACAGCAAAGGTCCTCTCCACGAAGGGAAACTAGACGCGTAGCGTCTGGTTCCATTTGCAGCGGGGGGCACAGTGGCGGATCTTGCCATGGTCCGGCGCCCTCCGGATGGCGCTGGCACCCTCCGGAAGGCGGCTCCCCGGGCAAAAGTCCTGCTTGCCCATGGCAAGATCCGCTACTGCTTATAATCTATATTCCCTACCACATGTTCACGCACACGCAGTCATGCTAGGATTTAGGGCCTAATTCAGATCTGATTGCAGCAGCAAATTTGTTAGCTAATGGGCAAAACCATGGGGGTCATTCAGAACCAATCGCACGCTAGCTTTTGTTTGCAGCGGTGCAATCGGGTCTGAACTGTGCATGCGTATGCTCCGCAATGCACAGGCACGTGGACCGCCGGCGACGGGGATCGCCGGACAGCGTCAGATCTAAAGAAGAAAGTGATTGCACCGGCGATCGCAAGAAGATTGACAGGAAGAGGCCGTTTGTGGGGGTGAACGGATTTCCATAGGCAGGACGCTAGGGAAAGCCGTCCACCCCGTCGTTCATCTGATGGTAATACCAGCAGATAAACGGCGGCCGCTGACGATGAAGGGGGGGCGCGCATCAACGCTCGTCGCCGGGGCATGCACACTGGGCGCAGTGGTATAAGTTTGTCCCAGTGGCCAGCAAAATATTGGTGCTCCCCCCCCCCCCCCCTATATATCATCCGTTAGCCAATAAGATGCCGTTTTGAGGTCCGAGTAGAACCGAACCCGCTCATCTCTGATTCTAACTACAGTATATGAAGCTACTACAAAACCGTTGCAACTAGGCAGATCAATGTAGGGGTCCAACCACACACTACATAGATCTGCTCAGTCACTCACAATGCTGATTATTTCTCTGACAATTAATTTGCAAGTGTCATATCCAGGATTAGAACCCGCAACCTTTTACACTGGAAGCATGCACCTTACTGGTGGAGATATCTGCTCTTGCATAGGAAGTATGAGAATTCTAACTGTATGAAGTTACTTGTAATCGTCAGAGAAATAACTTCATATAGTTAGAATTCTCATGTTTCCTTTATAGGAGCAAATAGCTTCATCAGTAAGGTGTCTGCTTCCAGAATATCTATAATAAAGAGGGTGTGATTTGTAAGGTGCAGTGACTACTAGTGGGGAAGTCGGCTACGGAAGAGATACTGGCTGCTGTCAATTAACTTAATTGATTAATGTCGCTAAACACATGGAACAGGAGGAGAGGTGCCCCCCTTCAAAGCAGGAGTCCGGCGGCAGCTGACTCCGTTGCTTCCCAGAGTTCTGCCTCTGACTGGGCGGTTTTGAGATAAAAGCAGCTCAAAACACCAAAAGTGAGCTGCTTTCAGCTCAAAATCACCCAGTGTGTATGGGCCTTTACCATAGAGAGCAAATCTCTTTTTTTTAAGCATGCCAGCTACTGGGCACTATCTGCTTCCTTCCCATGGCAGGGGGGTATGTTGCACTCATTAGGGGAGTGGGCCAGTCCTGTACCCCTCTCGCCCAGCCCCAACACTCACCAGCACGTTTCCCTGCATTTTAGCTGTCTTGATCATCAGCTTCTCCTTCCTGGATAGGTCACCTGACACTGCATCAAGCCCCACTCCCCTCAGTGCGCAGATCTGATAGCTGCATCCCCTTGCACTCAGCTCAAGGCAGTTTCTGACTGTCACAGAGGGGATAAGTATGACAGGGTTGGCTCTGCTTCCCCTGCCTACCTTGACTGCACTTCACCTGTTTAGGTCATGTTGGGTATGTAGTGTAATAGAATTGTATTATGATTATGTCCAATTGTCAAGTCTGCATATATAGTATAGTGGAAATTTATTATCACATCCAATGGTCAGACCATGTTGGGTGTGTAGTGTACTAAGGGATTTATGTCTTAAGCCTCAGAGAGAGAAAAAATTTCTGGAGATAAAGTACCAGCCAATCAGCTGTTAACGGTTTGCAAAATGATAGGGAGGAGCTGGTTGGTTGGTAGTTTCTCTCTGTCTCCACTTTATCTATCTCTGTGTTTGTTTAAAGGGGGGTACTCACGGAGCGATATTCTCAGCAATCTGACTAGATTGCTTAGAATTTGAGCATTATCGCTCCGTGTGTACCCCCTACAGCGATAGCCATGCGCAGCCCTGCGCATTGCTATCGCTGGTGCTAGATTGGCCTGCATGCAGGCCAATCTATCGGGTCGCTCACTTCACCCGCCGGATGAAATGAGCGACCCCCCCGTCTCCCCCCGCACGCTCAGCACAGATCGCGCTGTGCTGAATAGCGGGAGAGATGTGTGCTGAGCGATTCGCTCAGCACACATCTCTCCCGCATCGGCCCGCAGAGCCGGCCCTAACCAATATGATGCCCTAGGCAAGATTTTGGCTGGTGCCCCCTAACACCGCCGCTAGTTCTGAAGGAGATGCCTGGCATGAGTCAGCTGGCAGCTCTGCTAACGTCGGAGACTTTTGTTTATGAAAATGCATCTTATTTGCATTACTATGTGGCTAGGACGCAGAAGCAGCTTCTGCTGATTAAAATTATATGCAGCATGCTTATATTCTGTGTGCGACTCCGGCTGTATCTGCATTCGAAATGCTACATTACATTGATTTCCAGGAATACACTGCAACGTAGCATTTCATATGCAGATACAGCCGGTGTCGCACACAGAATATAAGCATGCCGCATATAATTTTAATCATCAGAAGCTGCTGGTGCCCCTAAGCATACCAAATGCCCTAGGCATTTGCCTAGTTTGCCTATGCCTAAGACCGGCTCTGTCGGCCCGTCTATATGGGCCTTAACAGAAGTGTATTATGCTAATGTCCCGTTGTCAGGACATATTAGGGGGTGTAGTGTCCTATGGGGGTAATTCAGAGTTGATCGTAGCTACGATAACATACACAGACATGCGGGGGGACGCCCAGCACATGGCTAGTCAACCCCGCATGTCTGGCTCGACCCCCCTGTAGAAGTCCAAAAGCATTGCACAGCGGCGATGCTTTTGTACTTCAGGAGTAGCCCCTCCTGCGTGCTGGCCAGGAGCTACTTGTCGCTGCCCGGGTCGCAGCGGCTGTGTGTGATGACACACAGCTGCTGCGGCCCGCCACATGCATGGTCCGCCATGCCTGCGTTGGCTGGACCGCGCGCACAAAACACCGCCGTGCAGCCCCCTCCCACCGAGCGACCACCTCTGCCTGTCAATCAGGCAGAAGCGATCGCTAGGCAACGACAGCCATCAGATCCCTCACACCAGCGCTGCGGAGAGAAGACCATAGGTGTTGTCCCGATGGCCGCAGCTTAGTGCATTCGGAAACTGTGGTAAACGGGGGTTTACAGCATTTTACATTCAGTAGATCCCGGCCTATGTCTGTATAGGATGTAATAGAAGTGTATTATGATTATTTCCAGTGATTAGGTCATGTTGTGGGTGTAGTGTCCTATGGGAGTCATTCAGACCCGAATGCAGGTGCGTGCCTGTATGCAGCGCTTGCATGCAGTGCCTGCATTTGGGTGGTATGCGCATGCGCACTGGCCGCAGTGCGCGTGCTCGACCTTATACATTGCAGCCACATCCCGGAAGGATGCGGCCACAGTGTGAATGGCAGCGGCAGGCATTCATGGGGGAGGAGGATCACACATTACCTATCTGATTCAAAAAATGGAAGCGGGCCGCCTGACGCTGGGGGTAAACCTTAGTTCGATGCGTGTGTAATCATCGTACGGTGGCGCTACACATGGTGGGTGGCCTTGCCCTGTGCTGGGCGGTCCCAAGCATGTGAGGAGGTGGAGGCAGATCTGATTGCGTATGCAGTGATTTTCGTCCATCTCTGAATCAGGTCCTATATCTGTATATAGAGTGTAATAAAATTGTGGCATTATTATGGCCAGTGGTCAGGTCATGTAACAGAACCTTATTATGATCATGCTAGGTGGACAGGTAATTTTTATGTGGGCTTAGCTCTCAGATGAGTACATTTATAAAAGTGATCAGGTTCGGACTGGCCCAGAGGGGTACAGGATTCCTCTTGGGATCAGAATCCAGACTGTGCACTTGAGTTATACAGTACATACAATTTGTTACCTTATACTGCACAGGGCTATGGTGCAGAGCTGGATTAAGGCTTCGGGGGGCCTGGGGTACTTGCGACAGGGGGGCCCTAAAGGTGTGTACACATGGTGAGATTCGGGCTAAACCCCAATTCTCACTATGCGATAGGGGCTAGGTCAGTATCACAAGCATAGATGACTGTGCTTGTGATACTGACTATATACGATTATGGCTAAGTGTCAATTTTGACTATCTTTTCTACGAGATAGTATGCAAATATATAATGTACATATATATATATATATATATATATATATATAAAATACACATGTATATATATATATATATATATATATATAGACCCAAAGCCTCAACTTTAAATATAGCCACACTTATTTTCTTTGGACAGCTGTCACTCAGCTGCCCTGCATTCAGCATCAGCGTTTGGCAGTGTGAAGCCTGGAACAATCACTCAGGTACACTGCTTGCGGCGCCAGCGTAGTGCGGCAGGGTGCCAGGTGCGCTGCAATGCTGCGGTGGGTTGCAGAGGGCCCTTTTAAAAAGGGGGGCTCGGGGTACTTACCCCCAGGGCACCCCCCTTAATCCGGCTCTGCTATGGTGTATTTTCCACAGTGCATTGCTCTTTTTAATTTGGTATATTTGATGCATGCACTGCAGTATTTACTATATATACTTTATATTTATAAAGGGGTTCAGGCCATGCACACTCTAATGGTTAGTCAAGCCTCTGTGGAGGCTGGCTACACACCCTATGGAGGCTGGCCACACCCTTAAGTATGGGCCCCCTATAACAGCATTCCCCAGTGGGCTCTTCATTCCCCAGTCTGACACTGAAAATAATTTTAGGTGAAACATAAAACACCAACAAATGTAACTTTAAAATGAGATTTATGAACAGAAAATAGGAATTCTAGTCTTAAATAAGGTGCACATCTGGCCATAAATACATTCAAAGGCATGAAGCGCAGCATTTCAGCAGCGTTAGTACTAATGTAAGCAGAAGAATACTTTTTTCCAGTGTTACAGCTGAGACATTTCAGTGCATGCAGTTTAAATGTTGTAAGGACTGCAGCACGTGCTCCGGGGAATGAATCAGGGAGGATAACATGTTGCAGGACACATGGTATAGTTGGTGCACATTAAAAACTTAATAAGGCGATCCAAGCACTTCAACTGTGTAGCAAATGGTGCTTGAAAATTGTTCGCAAATAGTGACAAGTATGCTAATTGTATTATAATAATCTGTGAAATTAGCCGTGGCATTACAATTTTAGTTATGAATGAGTTAACTCCGTACAGTATGAATGGCTGCAACAATGTGAAAAATATGCCAGAACTTACTAATGTTTGATACTCTTCTAAATCATCCTTTTTATATCCCAAGTTACAGAAAGTGACAAGTGATTCCCCAGGAATCAACTGCAGGAACAATAAACAATAAAGAGACAGAACCCTTGGGATCGTAATAAGGCAGTGTATAAGTGGTGTGACGGAAAGAACGCTGCGTGGAATAAAGACGGATGAGACAACCGTGTGTGAGAAGGAAATTGGCCTGGGGTAATTATGTATAAAGAAAGTGGTAGGGGGGATATCGGCTTTTCATGTAGTTATAAGTAGGTTCTACCATTTGGAATATTGTATTGGTAGGACAGGAGTTTATTTTTTATATTTGTAATCAGTGGCAGCTTATTTACAGGGTTCTATTTTTCAAGATAGATGTATTTATTCATTCTTGTCTGTAGATATGTTCATTCTTTAATTGTTTCAAAATAATTTACAAGTCTATATATTCTCACCCTGTCATCAGTGTCACAAGATGCATGGGGAGTCAGGCCATTTTATTGCACAAGTATGTAATTTGCAGAAACCGACAGCCGTTTGCTTCATGAATAAAAACCTGGACAGTTACATTCATTTCAAATATAGGGGGTTATTCAGAGTTGTTAACAAACCAAACCAGCAATTAGGCAAAACCATGTGCACTGCAGGTGGGGTAGATGTAACATGTGCAGAAAGAATTAGATTTGAGTGGGTTATATTGTTTCTGTGCAGGATAAATACTGGCTGCTTTATTTTTACACTGCAATTTAAATTTCAGTTTGCGCACACCCCACCCAAATATAACTCTCTGCACATGTTACATCTGCCCCCCCTGCAGTGCAACCTGTTTTGCCCATTAGTGTGCTTTTGTGATTTGCTAACAACTCTCAATAACCCCCATAGTTACAAAATCATAAAAGCAAAAAGTAGTTCTAGATTACAGTACTTTATTTGTGCTCCCTAAAAAAAACAAAAAAAAACCCAGCAGAATATAATAGATACACAACTTAAATACTCATTCTAAACAAAATACTTGAGTATCTGATTAATGTAGTCATTAAAAGATGATTTTTCACATCATTGAATGTTATTTTGGATTTTTTTCACAACCTATAGGGAAGACAGTCACTTGAAATCAGAACGGCCCTTCCAAAATTGGGAGAGTGGAGCTGCTGTCCATAACAACCAATCAAATTCTAGCTACAGTGTATCAAGTACTTGATTGATGTCTACAGGAAGGCCAGAACCTCCACTTTTCCTCTTTGAAGGTGTTGTAAATATTTTATTGATCACAGATTTTATGCATTGTTTGGTGTAGTTGTTTACTAATTGATTTTTTACTTGCATATTCTCCCTGTGTGTTGGTTTCCTCAGGGTGCGCTGGTTTACTACCACATTCCAAACACCTATTGGTAAGTTAATTGGGTGTTTACTGCCCAAAACATATATCTATATTATATATGTGTGTGTATCTATGATAGGCAATATAGAATGTAAGCTCCACTAGGACAGCGTCTGATGTGAATCACTGAAATATTCTGTGTAAAGTGCTGAATAATATGTGTGCACTATATAAATCATTGTTAATGCTTTAATGCTTAATGAATGAAGGTATGGTAATTTTGGGAACTACATTCATTTCTAATCTACCAGAATGAACTGTAAATAAACTCATATTTGGAATGTAAAAATGGTGGGGAATCTGTGTACATAACATACTACAAGAGGAGAGGCAGACAGATTAATGTATAGTCCACTCTGATTGCCAACATTAATAGAAAAGTTAGAAAATGGCTAAATTATGGTTGGTTGCAAATTACTGGCATGCTTTTTAAAAAAAAAAATATATATATATATATATTTTTTTTACCATTGTTATGTACTTAAGTATTGTGGATATTTTTCTGTATTATATCATAAAATTTAACAAGTCCTAAGACCATGTTCTTATAGTTCACTTATCAAATTATATCTAGGTTTTTGATTATTTTTGTATCATCATACATATAATGGCAGATATTATTAGGATAACATCAGATTTGATTAAAACAATAAAAAGCATTGCCCACGTTCAGGGCACTACCTCACTGCTTGGCCCCTGTCTGACAGGGCAGCTAGTCTGCATCACAAAGTTACAGAGTCTCATAGTCTTTGCCTGCTGCCTGTAGGATAACACAGGCTTCTGCATGGCTTGTCTGGCTGCCATACTGTAGCTCCAGAAGTGCAGTGCCAGAGGGTTAGGGTTCACTCTGCATCCTGTAGGTTTGTTTCACTCTGATTCCACAGGGCAGCTTCTAGGGATTCCTCCAGCTACACAATATTACCTGTTTTCCAGCACAATGCCTGCTGATACTGCCACAATATATAATTGTTACAATACAATACAAATACAGCTCTAACTGTGTAGGCATGTATCTCATGTTAGGTAAGGAGTTGCTGTATCTTCATTATACTCTAACAAAGTTGATGGTTATATCAATCAACAAATGTAAGAGGGTGAACCTAGGGTTAGAGACTGTCCACCTGTCTGCACCTGTCAGCGAGCTCTGGAGGTAGTGCGCGGATACTTGTCCTAAGCAATTCCCTGCAGCCGCTCCTTCTGGCAATCTCTGTGGCAGCACTTCAAACTCTCTGCCCAGCGCTGTCTTTCTTGCCCCCTGGTTGACAGGCAACTTTGTCCTGACCACCATACTACAGACTGGCCAGCTGCTACTGCGGCTTTTTCCTTAGATAGCTTTCTGATCTCCTTAACAGATCGCTGCAGCAGTAAGCTCTGATGGCTGTGGTAGTTAGCTCTCCTTTAGCCTTACTCTCTCCTGTTACTGGCATGCAGGGCTTCCAGAAATTCATAGAAGGATGATAACTCGCACCAGCTTCTC